>NC_046663.1:108374965-108382414 GCF_010883055.1 Belonocnema kinseyi | reverse complement strand
ATATACATGTGCTTTTGATAAAGACTATTACATGTAGCTTTAGCCAATCCACGTACATGATAAAAGTAACAAATATAAAAGGTACGAGATGCAACTATTGATACTAACAATATACATACATGAATAGCTATATTATACAAAAACAAAACTGATTATATATATTATACATATATACATACAGGCATACATACGATTTGTATATACACGTGTACGCGATGAATAAGAAAGGAATATATGAATCTACTGTATATGTCTGACAATAGGGAGGAAGAAGGGAACCCTGAAACTCACTCAAGCGATAATAATTAACGAGTTACAAAAGAAAAAGGAGTTTAAAATATAAAATTCAGTAATAGCCAGTATTATTACACTACGTCTAAACTAACATTAGAAAAGACTGTGTTACGTTTATTCATGAAATGACTGCAGGGGGCGCGTGCACAAATGACGAAATCACGTAAGCTGCCCTTTACTATACAGCAATCTGTAACATAATACCCGCAATACACTAATTTCGCACAGTTAGTCTCATCGTTGAACAACCGTCGTTTATTAATTACTATAGTAGAGATTGAAATTATTGACTAGTGTGTGTATCATAATAACGTATTCTAATAGGTATACCTACTCTTCCCCTCGTACAACTTGAGTCTTGCCCAAAATTCGCTCTAATTATGTCCCAACACAATTTTTTCAGATTCTTTATCATAACGTAAAAAAAGTTGTTACTACGTAAACATAATAAGTTTTTGAAAATTTTAAATTGGTGAAATTTTAAGCGATTTCATCAAATCTATAAAGATTTCTAATTGATTAAATTTGTTGGAAATGTACTATTAGATCATGAAAATGTACGTTCTAAAATTGAATCAGTGACGTTTGACTGATGAAATACCTAAAAACAAGGCACTGAAGTAATAATTGAAACTGTTTCGTCGTAAATCTATTTTCCCGGTTCAGATTTACTGCTTAATTTCAGTGATGAATAGTAATATTTTACTGGATGTCTGCGAAATTTTCAGTAAAAGGGTATAGTGATACATTCCTATCTATTTTATTATTCAAATCTTATTGATTCAAATTTGGAAAGTAGCAGCAAAGTATTTAGAGAATTTTATTATTCCACTTAAAGTTTTGAGTGGATACTAAATCATATTTGAATGAGATTTAATTTTCACCTAAAAATAATACTGCATTAGGATCCCTCTTTTAAATCAGCAAGAAGTGGGTCACTGAATGAAATAAGTTACGATATTCACTGATAATTCAGTGAATTTGACTAGTTATTTAGCAAATTCAAAGGATGATTTCATGGATTCTACAGGTAAGTCTGTAAAAGAAGTCTGACTAATTTGATTTAGCGACCCGCTACTCACTAATTCAAATTTAGAAAGCTGAAAATAAACTTCAGAACTTTAAGTTTAAGTTAGTAAAATTTTATTTAGTATTGACTTGAGTTTTGAATTAGTTCAAGGTTACCAGTTCATAGTAAAATTTTAGTCATTCATTAAAAACATAAAATTTCAAACCTAAATATGAAACTTCAATAATATTTAGAGTTAGAAAGTCTCAAGTTTTACGCTTTGAATCGAAATTATTTTGATTCAACTAATTCAAATAATGCTGAGTTACTCACTAATTCATTTGAATAATTTGACTATTAAATTAGTGAAACAGTACTAATTCATAATTAGATTTTACTAATTTTCTCCTGATTGAACTCATTGTTGTTTCTTATTTTAATTAAACCGATTTTTTAATTCGTTGGAGCATCATAATAATAGAAATTGATTAAGCTCAAATTTTTAAAAAATAAATTTTTGCTACCAGTAACAATTGTTTTCTATGTTGTGTAAAGAATCGAACATTTTTTGGGGCCACACTCATTCGAGACAAATTAGGTATACATTTGAAGAATTTGTCGGTTTCAAATAAACTTCCTTAAAATATTTATTTCCATTCAAGATCTAAGATACCCTCAATCTTGTATTACAAACATATATAAAGTCTGATTAACAAGTTCAGTACCTGCTCAAAAATATTTGCTTTTTTATCAATTTTATCGAAAATTCGAATAAAAGGAAGTATTCTTGATTGCAGCTCTATGATATATTGGCAATACAGAAACGAAAGAAGTTATTCTGCGGCAGCTTTTTTTTAAAGGAATTCAATGGCTAAAATCTTTTTTACATGTCTCAAATCGTAGTAAAATGTGAGCATTTATTTAATTTTCTGTATTTTATAACCATTGTATTTTTCTAAAAGATATGTACATTAAACTCTGAGCAATTCCATATGACTAATGCATCATATAGTTGTAATCCAGATAAATCATTTTCATAAATTTTAAAACCCCAATGTTTCTTTAAAAATAGTGATCGAAATACATTAAGATCTATAGAAAAAAAAACGTGTATCAAATGAGTTACAAACAAATACCAAAGGGCTCGATGTAAAATAATATACGAGAAGCACACTGCCGACATTTTTTAGACTGCAGTTTTATTAGTTTCATAGTTGACACTAAGATTGAAACAATGGGAAAACGTGTAAGAAAGATGGATAAAGGATCTATAATCAAACCAACCAAAGTTTTGTTGACTTAACTAAATTGTTTTCTGAGTGCATAGAAATGGTAAGAACAGTATATTAAAAATAATTTTTAATATACTCCCAATTATTTTGAGGGTTGTGAGAGATATTTTCTTTATTTAAAAAAACGTTGATTCCTCGCATCTTCTTGCAGCGCGTTTGCCATTTTTTCAGTTCATTAAATACTCCTAATGCATACAAAGTAAGTAAGGAAACATGATAGTCTGATTAGTTCATTGATTAATTATTTCAAACGTCCTGACGCACACTTTCAATTCATTACTTTGTACAAATTGAATTGAGTTCCCCCGAGGAATTCCATCGAAAAATATCAAAGATTTTCTTTGGTATTGAAAAAAGTATAAAAAAACCCTTTCATATGATATTATTTCCTTCAAATGGAACCTTGGATTTTAGCCTTAATTGTAAACAAAAATCAGAAAAGCGAATAGCAGATGCAAAGATAAAAAATAAAAAAACGACAATGTTATGATACAGAATTAAATAGGTAATTAAGATAACGCTTGCATTACCTGATGTCTTGTGCAATCGTATTAAAACGATTATTAATTAACAAAAAATCGATTATTCCTATAATTCGTAAATTTCATTCAATTAATTTAAATGATTTCAAATTGTTCGATTTCAACATCGAAGGTAAAGACGTCGACTTGTTCGCTAAATATTAATGACTTTTTTTATAAACCTATTATAAGCACGATGGACCACGTTTGTCATACTAAAGCATTTTTAATAGAGGGAAATCATTTTTTGAATAAATATCGAGTTTTCTTGAGGCATTCGTAAATTAAATTAAAATTTTCTAGTCATATATCAGCGTCTCATGAAGAAAACGAAGGATCTGTTTTTATTCTAGAAAAATAGCTTTAAATAATTTGAGAAACTATATAGGAAATTCAAAAAAATTAAGTAGAACAAATTCGAAAAACATAGAAAAATTATGAAATTATTATAAACGCGATGTTTTATTGATTCGATTCGCGGTTGAAAAGTGAAATCAGGGTATTTAAGGCGATCGTGAATTGATTAAATTTATTACAGTCGATCAGAAAAAAGAGACTTGTAATACGAGGTGCTTTCATATTATTATTGTTAACTTGCGAGACCACTTCGTAGTTATCGATTGAACGAACAGTCAATCGAAGTTCGATTTCGATTGTTAGTAAAGGCGAAATGTCGAGAAACAATGAGTCTTTAATAAAAAAAAGTTGTATATATTCGGGACTTCATTCACCCTCTCATGACTCTTCAGATTCGTAAAATTTGCATCAACTTTTCGAACACATATCCCTAGTATTCTTCAGTTTAAATGCAATACTGTACTTCTATACTTGTGTAGCCACGTACATGACCAGAGATTTTCAGCATCCTAAAAACGAGTAATTGATATGTCCAATTTCATTAGTGCTCCCTTAACGATGTCTCCCAAACAGTACTTTTACTGTAAAGTCAGTTTTCGAAGTACAAAAGTTTTTTATATAATAAGAATAAGAGCACAGATCTTAGAAAGCAATATTCAATTATACTTTTAAGAATTGCGATTTTATTAATTATAGTATTTTAGGAGAGAAAAGATTGTTTTTTATGAATAAAGTTTAAATGATACGCAGATTTTGTATTCAAAACAATTTATTTTTAGCCGAACTTTTCTCCACATTGCTTCTTTAGTTACAAAATTTCTCTACGAATTATCCTTAAATATATATATATTTAAGAAACAGGTATATCTGAAATCATTATAAATTCTTTTCAAACAAATAACAATACGTACAAACAAATTTACTTTTTTTTAATCAGGCGCATGAAGACAAAAGGAATGTTTTCATCGACAAACTAAGAAATGAAAAAAAGATCGGCGAAAGAAGAAAAGAATTTCAAGTAAAAAAAGTTGGTAAATTAATATTGTCATGAAGACAGTCTTTTTTGTGCTAAAAAATACGACTATTAATAAAACGGCGAATAATGAAAGTGTAATCACATGTTTTTCAAAACTACTGCTTCAATTTTAAAAAAAAATTTTTCTTATTTCTATTGTTTTTTTTTTTAGCAAAAAAATGTCTGTTGTCATACTCTGATTTTGAGATCTTCAATTTTAATCTTATCGGAACATTTAAAGTTATTTGGATAAAATATTGTCTATTCTCATTCAGCATCTACATATCTCAGAAGCAAGTTTTTGTTTTTGCAAAAAAGAAACGATTTCTTATCGCTATCAAAATCTGATTTTGAAAACCGACGAAATTTTAATCTTGAATTTCTCGGTCGATTGTCTCTGAATTAATTAACTTTTAACACCAACATTTGTCTACCCATATTCTGGCATTTACAATATCGGGAGCATTTTATTATGTTTTATTTTGACTTGAAATTTTTATTTTTATTGCAATCCACATTCGCATCCATTCTCTTAAAGCTGAATAACTTTATGAAATTGAACTTGTTTGGTCTCAATATTCAGAAATACTTGAGCTTGAGAGTGGACTTTCGTTTCATCTTTCAATAGTGATTTCGATTTTACAAAATGTTTTTTCGCTTCCTTGAAAAAATCCTATTTTGTTGGTTATCTAGATATGTACTACCACCTTTCCGTTATTGTTTATGTAATTAATTTGAAAAGACCTTGTAGGAAATGCGTTGCTTTTTACCTTCACTGCAATTGTTTTTTCTTTATATAATTTGACTATTTTTTTAAGAAAACAATCAGAAATAAAATCATCTTTCGTTGTAGGATAAAATATTTAAATTTAGATGTAATAATTTTTTTAAGTTTGTGAGGGGGAATGAAAAATGAAGTAATATTGATTATGAGTAATGTTTCTTTAATTATAAATTGTATAAAATATTTAAATTATATTACGAGTATTTACGGGAGACATTCGTGACTTTCTTCCTTGTCCAAGCAGAAGCAAATTAGATTGCAGGGTTACCCTAAACTTAGATCGTCCTACATATCATAACAACTGTTACCAATTAGAATCGCTGCGCAGAAGTGAAGGCCTACTCATAAAAAATAACAAACACCAATTCAATAGGCCTCGTTTGAGTAACTTTAATTATCCCAATAGTGAACGCCGCGAAGGTCAAGATTTATAAGAATTCGCCTCGCATTAGTCGCAATTGTAATTCAAAATTATCTTGTCAATACAGGTCTAAAAATGAAGTATAAATGATACTATAAAATAAAAATTTAACTATTCGATCTTTTTAAAATTTATGAACTTAAATTGGAAGGGCATTAATAAACAATCTGAATAAGGAAGAGAAGCGTTTTTTTTAATAAACTAAGAAAAAATTAATTTGTCAGAAAGAAAATGATTGTTAAATTAAATGGAAAGTAGAAACTATTCTCTCTTTTAACAACGAAATAAATTAAATTTGGCGACGCGAAAACTTGAAATAATGATATTTATCGTCGAAACCTTCATCTTCGTACATATCCATTTTGAGATCTGATAGTTTTTTATACGAAGGGAGAAGGAACGAAAAAACTATATAGGGGTGAGGTACCGACGTAGCATCGCATGTCCTTAGAACATAAAATACGAATATATAATTAATTATATACTACTGCTAAAAATATTGAAAGAACGCCTGAACGAAACTATTTATTTTCTAACGAAAAAAAGGAATATTAAATAATCATTCTTCACCACAGATACAGTTTATCATTGAAGTAGAGGTACATTCCTGAAAAATTATTAGACATTTAACTCTACCATGCATTTGTTGAGAAAAAAATAAAGCGACGGAAGTTACATTTCAGATCACTAATATTTATATCATAATCGACCCCTATATGTATCATCTGGATTGTCAAAGATACAATTTGAGTTTCTGAAATTTTGGTAGTGAACTTCATTTTTATTTTTAAAAAGTTTTGAAATTTGTAATAAGTAAAATTGCTATAAAGTTTTGGGAACTCAAATTGTGATTCAGATACGAGATTCGATTTAAGTACAGACTGATTGTAATTTCTTAAATTCAACTCCTTTATTATGCAAGTCTACGATTTAAGGTTACTGTTATGGAACGGCAAGTGTAGATTTGTATGTGAGAGAAAAACTGAATTTATTTAGTGAAAAACTTGAATATAAATTTTTTAAATTCAGAAAGAACTTGCAGCGAAAAAAAGGTTTAAAATAGCAAAACTCTTGTTAAATCAATTGCAAAGAGGAAAATCCATAAGGCAAAAGAATTAACAATGCCTGATTGAGAATTTTATGTAATTTTGGCAGATATATTTTAGTTGGCAGTGGCAAGAAACTTGGGTAAATACAAACAATCGCCAATAGGTGATATAGACTACTTCTTATTTTGAAATTTAGCTTAGTTGAAATTATATTATTATATAAATAATAGAGTTAATTGGAAGCAGAGGAATAATAACGATTATCGAATTCTACCAACTTATTAATCTTTTGGACAATAGGGCCTGATACGAATATAGACCCTGCATAAGCATACGTATGATCATAATAGGTAAGTTCATCGAGATGAATTAATTTTAACTTAATATATCGAAGTTTCTTGTTATGTCCAACAATACCATCAATATTAAGAATAATACACATGGATATTTGCAATTGGTCAGATTTCCTTAAGGAATGCTAAATGTAACAATACAAAGCGTAAGAGGAATGGGAAGATATTATAAGGAAAGGAAAGTATTAAAAAGGAAGAATTGAATGAGTGTAAGATGAAGCTAACTAGCAATATCTAGTATAGTACTGGTAGATAATAATGTACAGAGTGAGAAAAGTAGGCACGGCCAGGCGATTCAATCGCTCGAGAATTGAAAATTCTAAGTATAAATATATAAATACTAAAAAGTGATAT
>NC_046663.1:108355415-108374865 GCF_010883055.1 Belonocnema kinseyi | reverse complement strand
TCACTGTATATATAATGTCGCCAGCAGTTCTAGGAAGGCTGAGAACGGTGTGACTGAAAGCGAGAGTTTGGTATATCCTAAAGTGAATTTAACTCAGTTCCAATCAATTAATGCGAATTTAAATAAATTCAAGAAGCATAAAGTGCACTGTATTAAAATATTGTGGTCTTTATTGCAAATAAAGGATTTGGATTAAATTCGAATACATTCAATTAATTTTGACCAATTTTTTTACACTGAAGGTAATATTAAATTACAATAAATTTCAGTTTATTAAATTAGGATTTAAGAAATCATAGTAAATTATACTAAATTTAGGCAAATAAAACCAATTTTCTGATGGAGCTAAATCCAGATATATACATTCAAGTGAATTCGACTAAACTAAAGTGATGTCCTTTCTAGTAAATTATCTAGATTGTCGAAAGGATATGAGTTAATTCGAGGTTCATGTGAATATGAATAAATTAGTGTGAATTTTACTCAATCAAAGGGATTAAGTAAACGAAATTTTATTAAAATTCAAGTAAATTTGACTAAATTGAATAGCATGACTAACCTTCAATGAACTGAACTGAAAAATCAAGGTATTACTATTATACTTTATAATTCAGTACCGGTAGACGGTAGGCAAATTTGACGGAATTCAAGTAAATTAATGCGGATCTGACTAAATTCAAGTGAATTTACGTAGATTATGTAAAGTTAGACTGATTTAAATCAATTCAATTGTAATGGCACTATTTATATGAACCAAAGTAGAATTAATTTGCCTAAATTGAAATGAATTTAAATAAGAATGCAAGTAAATGAACGTAACTTTTAATAAATTTGAAGTTATTGCAGTGAATTATACTAAATTGAATCAAATTACGCTAATTGATGTTAATTTTTACCTAATGAAACTGCATTTCAGTAAATTCAAGTGAAATTTACTACATTTAAGTGAATTGGAATTTAAATAAATAACATTAAATATTACTACGTTTTAGTGCATTTTTCGAAGTTTGAGTCCATTGGACTCTAACTAAGTTTTACTCTTTATTCAATTTCATATGATTAAAGAATGTCACTTAAGAAACAACTCCAGAAGAACTTACAGCATTTCCGTACTTTTGAAGGTTATGAGAATTAAAAAACTGATTACGGAATGGTTACAAAACTCAAAATGCCTAAAAAATGTTCCATGTTGAATAAACAGAATCGTGGTATTGAGCTACTCCATTTAATTCTACCTAAGACCTTTGTTTCAATTAATAATATTCTATTAATTCAACAAGACCTTTTTCTAGAGTTAAATATGTTAGGGTGAAAATCAAAATCTATTTTATATTATTTTTATGTTTTGTTCTGTACTATTATTTTTTTTTGAAAACGGAATCAATTAATCGCAATACATTGAATTTCTAAACTTTCGGGTTAAGTCAATAAATTATCACATCACTATTTAAACTCCACTTTCATTAAAAAACGTGAAATAAGAAAATGGATTTGCATTCTCATCCATAATTATTCTAAAATGTATGAAAAAGTGTATCTTATTTGTCAATTTTTATTTTTTAATAACAAATATTTCTTTCCTCAAATTGAATTTGATATATGCTTTTGTAAATATGTATTATTGTTATAGACCAAAGTTGAAAGGATTTAACATCAGTGCGAGAGCCGAAAATTTAGTTTAGCTTAGTAAATATATAACTCTAATTTCTCTTTTTGTATATTTTTATTACAAAGAATAACTATATAGTATATATTAAATTTATTGCAAAAAATCAATAATATTTAAAAGTTTAAACTTAATATGTAGAGTGAAATAAAATCAAAAAGTGACTGATTAACGGCACTCGCTGATTCTGATAATTGTCTTCTTTGAATTCCAAATTGGCTCTCCATAAAGCATACGTTAAACGTGTCTAAGAGTTATGATGTTGCGTGGATTAAATTCAAAAAGGTGCTACGGTTGTACAGTTTTATTGTAACACTGCTTAAAGTGCACAAAGGAAACTTAAGTAATTAAAAAAATATTTAGGTAAGCTATAATATTATTTAAATACTTAAAATCTTCTTTATTGATTCATTGTTGAAAATTCTAAATGCCTTAAAATTTGCAATTGAAGAAAAAAATAAATGGAAAAATATCTAACTTTTGATTGAAAAAAACAACCGTTATATATAAAAAGAAAGTCCCTACGAAAAGTTGTATATATTTCCATTACATGATATTATCATTCTTAGCATTATTTGTATGTTTCGTTTTCCATTTACAAAGTTGCAATTTGTGTTATAAATATATAACTGCTGAGTGCAGAATATATTGTTTTCATAGAACCTTCCAAATTCAGGGTTGGGGTAATACTAGTCAATTGGAAAGTTCCGATTTCGATAGATCGAAATCATTGGAACATAGCTTCTTGAATTAAATTAATGAAAATGCGTATAGAGCCAAGCTTACCGCGAGACATGGTCACGGAGTGCCAGAACTATTTTTCTAAGTTGCAAAGTGTAATGATAAATTATTGACGTTGCATTATCGTTATTAGAGTATATTATAGTATATATTGATATTTTAACTAGGTAATGAAACGAGAGTAATGTTACACAGTGTATTATTGTCGATTTCGTAGCGATCGGTGATCTCGCGCCCGCTTCTTCGTCATTAGGAGAATGCATTAGCTATTGAACAAAAAGCAAAAAAAAAAAAAATAAGAAGAGTTAATCCAGATTTAGAGGGGAGTGTAACGTGTTCATTTGCACGAAGCGAAGTCGATTGATATTAATTATTCTTTCCACGTTTTGAAGGAGCGCTTGAATAAAATGTAATAATTATATAAACGAGTGGTCGTCAACTCTGCTGAATTGCAATTTGCAGCGAAGAAAAAAAGTAATATAAATGTGCGAAGAAGATGAAATAGTGACATAAAGAAAAGATTTATTAACGATGTATAACAAAAATATGTAACTCGTCTCGAAAAGATGGAGAAATGAAACATTCTGTCAGTCACCTATATTATAAAAGTGTCATAATACTATGCTGCCATACGATATAAATACATGTCTAAAATAAGGAGTATATTGCTAAAATATTGCAAATAAATATGTTATAAGTACACGCCTCGAAAAATACTCGTTACTCCTTTTTTTACTACTTTTATAATTTCATTGATCTTCCACCGCGAGCGTTTTCGGAGCGATGAGACAAACTCGACGTGTCCAAAACGAAATAATTGACGAGAAATAAATAAACTCATTCGTGTTAGCGCGATGTGCGATTGATCTTGAATTTGATGTCATTTTAAGACTGTACTGTTTTTCAAGCTTTATTTTTTGTTTACGAAACGTCAGTGACACGTTCGATATTTATGCGATCAATGTAAAATAGTTAAAATAGTTCTTTGATTTAATAAAGAATTTATAAAAATTTATAAGTTTCCTTTGAAAAATCCATGGCGTAATGGAAAATTCGGATCCATCTTTATTTTATGGCGTTTTTTATGATTATCCTTCTTTAGACTACAAGATAATAAATTGTCAGTCATTTCTTACAAATATTCATATTTCTTAATTTCTTTAAGAATTTCACTAATTGTAAGTTTGTCATAAATTGATACCTTTGACGCTGAAATACAAAATCCCAGTTGAATTCTTAGAAAAAAGATAAGTATGGAGAAAAAACTGTTTTCATATTATTTTTTCTGATTAGAATATTATTATGCCATCATTGTGGTTTATAAGTTTTCTAAGGTAACTTACCTACATTTTAGTTAACATTTATTTAATAGATTTCTTTACAATTATTCGCTATGAGTTAATAAACCTGAAGGATGAACTCATTAAATTTAAAACTTATTTATGAATATTTAACCATTCGTTCAGAAGACGTGAGCTAAATTACGTAAATATTACTTTAAAAAATTTTAATTTTCATAATTTTAATTAATTATGGGTGTATCATCAATTTTTAGTTACTGGTTAAAGTTGAAATTTATATAATAATTGTAATTAAAAATTTTCTACGTGAAGCGGCAAACAAATTTTAAAAAGTATTGAAATTTTACCAAAAAAAGTAAATCAATTAGCATTAATTTCTTGAAAATTCTTCTCATATAATCCAAACTAACAAGAAACATTCTGATTTAGAAGCTGTATACCGAAATTAAGGAAATTTACTGAGTCTTAAGATATAAGCAGAATTTAAAAATAAGTTTTGAGAAACGTCGAAAAAAATTTAAGAAAATAGGCTGGTTTAACAAAAAGTCTACAGGAAAATAATTAAAACAAGGATAAAAATGTAAAAGAACATGTATTATGCTTGAAAAAATATTTGAATCAGTTAAAATCCACGAATGCCTCTATCTTACTTGATTAAAAAACTCATTCTTTGCGATATTAGACATTCGTGATCTGTATATTTGGTTTTTAGATTAAGTGGTGCCTTATAGGGATAATTCACGAACTACGTAACGCGTTTTTCTTTTTTCCATATCGCTGTATCACTTTTCACTTCTCGGAAATTATATTCTCATCTTTATTTAAACAAAAGAGAAACGCGTTACGAAGTTTGTGAATGATCCCTTACAGAAAAATCTGCCGGTTTCTAATTATATCTTCAAATATACTTTATCGTGAACGTAATTGAATTCTAAAAAATTCTAAAGATTTTCAAAGAATTCATTGTTAATCCCAAGGAATTCAATCTTGCTTATAAGATAAAAAATTTGTGTTTGACAAAATATGACGTAATAGAAAATTAAAAGAAAGAAAAGGTCCTGAAAATCCGGCAAAATATGCTGGAAGAGAATACACAAAGTTGTTTTTAACAGGATTTGAGCTTTCATTTATTATTTTCTTAGAAAAACCAGGGGAAATTTTATTGATTTTACTTTCGTATTCCAATTTTGGAAAGTGTATTAGCTACAGCAAATGAACATCATGTGTGACTTATATTGGGTAACTTAATTTTAAAACTGGATCTACTGGTTTCAACATTAATGCGGTTGCACTCAAGAATAAAGTGATTTCTCAGTTGTATTCGCTGCACGTGTTCACTAAACATATTATTTAAATATATAAAAAATAGTAATATTAGAATATTATCATGTTTATTGCAATTGAGAAACTAAATTGCAGACTGTAAACATATTACGAAGTATCTCGCGAGGTGTCTCGTCTCAAAATTGGAGATGAATAGTCAAATATTTTTCATGAGCTTGGCTAGTCAGTCCATCCCTTTTTCCAAATCCCCAATTTTTATGGATGATCAGACACAGCCAAAAGATTAAATGCAATGTATATTCATAGATTTTAACGATATAAAGTAAGTTTCGTTTTTCCAACTCTATTAAAATTTTTTTATTAAATTGTCATCTCGTATTCTAACGAGAAAACTATTTTTCACTATGAAACAGTGAAAGCCACAGACAAAGTAATGACCAAATTATCATTGTTTATGCTAGCTTAAGTGCATACATTAATATTACAAAATGCATGCCGGATTATAGTGAATGCGGTCAGGCGAAAGTGTCGTTGAACTTTCAGTTCGTCGAAATGGCATCATTGAAAAAGTGAACCAATGTTGAATTGAAACAAGATAAATTAGGTTAGTGACTCAAATAAAAAGAAGAAAAAAGCGTTAAAAATATTTCTAGCTTTTTGAAATAATAAAAGAACGATCAGTTTAATGAAAACAGAGGAAAAAAATGTAATTTAATTTTACAACGTCACTTGATGTTAAAGAATATAAAAATTAGGGGATGTGTTCACTATTTTTTTCGTACCTCAAGTATCATGCAATTAATTTTAAACAAATAAAGCTGAACAAATACAAATATTAATGGGTCTTGAAGTTTTCTTCTGACAAAGTTCTTCCAGGTAATTTTTTAAAGCAATTATTAAATCTTTTAAAAGGGTCTAAAATATTTTTAATTATTTTAAGTGAGTTTAATAGTATTTTTCTTTAAATTTCAAAGCCCGTTTGTGGGGTAAGAGGAAAGAACGAAGAGGACGAGAAAAAAGGAAAGAGACGAAGAGAAAGGCTGCAGTCTGAGAGACAGTAACAACAACAAAAAAGAAGCTAAGCGGTTCAGTATACGTTTGCCATTGCCTCTGAAAGGTAACGAACGGCAATATTCGTCGACCTTTCTGACGTAATTTGGTAGATTAACAATGATCAGAAAATTCAGTTTAATTTTTTTCCCAATTTTACTCTCAGCCCATGTTTTTACTAATGATGGAATTCGATACAATCGTGAGTATTAATTATATCATAGTTTAACCATTATAATTATATTTCAAAGATGTTAAGTTTTAAGTATGTCAATGAAAGTATTTAATTAGAAGTTTCCTAAATTAAACATTATTTTTATGCTTGCAAAGAAAAAGTATTTTATTAAATAAAATTATTATCCATTTTATATCTTTACATAAGATGAGGTTAAAATGTAACAAAAAATATAAGCCTTTCAAAATTGAAAAACTCGTTAAGAACAATTTGAAATCATTTAACATGAACATTTTTTGAAATTTTTATAATTTTAAATAAATGCAATTTTTTGCTATTTGAATTTTAATATTCTGAAATTAACAAAATGTAGCTTTTACGGCTTGTCGGTTAAAAACTCTTTTTTATGATCCATTTCGCATCGTTGATGTTTCGGTACGATGTGTAATGGATCCCGAAATAAACGGTTTCGACCGGCAAGCTGCAAGAGTTTTTATTATAGTTTCAACATTAGCCACCGAAGATTTTTCAATATTAAAGCCATTTAAAGTTGAAAAAAATTCGAATGACACATTTTTTAAGACATGGAAATAAAAATGAATTCGAATATTTAGAGTAGAATACTTTTCAATAGTAAATATAAACATTACACATGTTAAAACAATTTAAGTTTGAAGCGTTCACATTAAAAAAAAATTATTGAAATAATTAAAACTTGAAGAATGTCTATATGAAAGCTCCAAAATTGATAAAATTAAGAAGTCATTATATTTGTATTCGAAAAAATCTTCGCACTTCAATTAAATGGGAAACTACGCGCACCTATGAATGAACGTTCACACTGAAAAAATTAAATTTTTTCATAGATATTACATAAAACCTAACAATTCTTCAGAAAATTGGAAGCAATAAAACTTTACAGCAAGAACTATCCATTCTCAGTACCAGATTGGTTTTCATCAAGAATTAGGGAAAGGAGACATCGTATGATTCAGAGAAGAATAGCAGTTCGTGAAGAACATGCACCGAAAGTCTGCTTTGGTAGGTTTGTCATCCATTCAAGTTAAAATTACTTCAATGTCTGGAGAAATAAGAGACTGTAAAAATGAAGGATATTACTCATTATTTGCTTTTATAATTATTAAAAATATTATTGTATATATAGAACTCGTGGGATGTTTCGTCGACCCACCCCAACATTTGACTCTGAAACGACCACCCCAACATCCGAATGAAATAAAGACTCGATTTTTATTATACACTCGTAAACAACGCGAAGTTCCAGACGTCATATATTATGGAGACAATTCCCTATCTATTGAAAAATCCGGCTTTAATTCCAGTAAAGCACTCAAGGTTGTCGTTCACGGTTACAAAGGAAGTGGCACTGATTTAGGTGCTATAAATGGAGCACTAAAACTTCTCGATGTGGTATGAATTCAGGATAAATTAAACCTTTTTTGTAAATTTTGAATCAGCACTAGTTCAAATAATATACTTTTAACCATAACTAAAATAATTCATCGCCATCAAGATATATTACACCTTCCTTCGTGGTTCGAGCATGGAATTAAGGTGGAAGGTTTCACGTCGTGTAAGGTTAATCAATTATAAATTTAATTATGGAATTATTTTTAACCATTTTTAGGAAGACGCGAATGTAATGCTTCTAGATTGGACAAGAGGAGCCGGAACTTCCTACAGTGCAGCAGTAGCTAATACAGAACTAGTTGGTCGTCAACTCTCCCTGGTTTTACTAGACGCCATAAAATTGGGGACAAGTCCTAAAAACATCCACATAATCGGGTTCAGCTTAGGAGCTCACGTAGCCGGCTGTGCTTCAGAAGTTTTGAAAAAACGGAAGTACTTGATTGGTCGAATTACAGGATTAGATCCTGCCTCTCCATTTTTCAGACATCACCTCTTCAGGGAAAGGTCCAGAAAACTGGATGCATCAGATGCAAATTTGGTCGATGTAATTCACACTGATGGTTCCGATGATTTTTCTGATGGATTTGGTCTCTTGAAACCTATTGGTCACATTGATTTCTTCCCTAATGGTGGCAGGGAACAACCTGGATGTAGTGATGTAAAAAATGCTGTTGTTGTTAGTCATCTCAATGGTAAGAAAAGGGGATATCTTTATTTGTACGATTCTCAGGAATTATTTTGAATCAGGGTGTAATTAGTATTCAAATGTGTTCTATATCTTCATTGAAAATCGATTTTTTAAAGATGTCGTAGCCCCTGAAAGAAACCCTTAGGCACTCAGTCTGGTGTCCAACGTCCATACTAGTGCAGGTATCTGGTACGTAACAAAATCTGTTTACCTTTTTAGCTAGGCAGAGTGAGGGATTTTGCTAAAGCGTTTTACTTAATGGTTCTGATGCAAAGTAGAAAAAGTCCTAGAAATACTGTTTGTGTGTATTGACAGTTTTCATTGCACTTTAGAGCTCTAATAAGTCATGTGTCGTGACCTTGGAAAATTGTAGAGTTGGAAATTCTGCGTAAATATAAAAAAAATAATCTTCTAGCTTCCATAGTTCAAGAGCTATGATCACCCGAAAAGATCCAATTTATTGGGTAATTTTCAGTCTAAAATATATTTCGTGTGAATATGAACGAAGTAAAAATAAAAAATTAACTGCGTTTTTAGATTATTTATTCATTATTAATAAAGAAATGTTATTTAAGGAATTAGTTCTAGATAATTTTATTATTTTATGCTTAAAAGACCAGAAATATATCAAATATTCATAACACATTTCTGGGGCTAGGTCATCGCTTTTCTTCAAAATTATTTTTACATGCTTCTTTTTTAATTAATATTAATAGCATTTTCGCATAAAATCAACACGTTTCAGTTTCATTGTTTTTGCTGCAAGTTTCGCTCTAAAATGCTATGGAAAGGGTTAAGCCATGCAAATACGATTTTTTGGAAAATTTGAAATTTCTCTCAGGACCACTCAATAAAGCTTTTAGCAGATACTTATACTCAACCTTGTTAAAAAAGGCTTTAATCAAATTACCAGATGATGCATGAACTATCCATTTCTACCGCTCATGACATGCAAAATTAGTGTTTTAGGTAATGTTATTACATGTTATTAGGCGCAGAATTTGTACAAACATTAAAGAAATCATACATCATTCGAGAAGAAATATTTAGAAGCCGAAAAATTGTGTATGCGCTGAGAATTAAATCGTTCTAGAAACCATTCTCATGGATTGTTATTGATTGAGAAGGTAGGGTGAAGAGAATGGAAGGATGGTGCATAAAGGTGATATTCGAGAAGGAGGGGGGAAATTGAGAGAGGTTGTTGTGATCAGGGTGGGGAGTGTTCATTATAAGAAAGAATTATAGCGAGAAAGGGTCGAGCGGGAGGCCTGAACGTAGTGTGGTAAGGCGAAAATGGTGTGTTAAGTGCAGTACGAATGGGAGGAATTAGTGGAACTGGGTGTTGGGGAGTGTGCGATGTTGAATGATTGTGAGGGGGTCTATGGAGGGGCTGTCACTCAGAAATCAGGAAATCAGACTAACAATGACTGCCATCGGAATAACGAAGATTTTGTAGAAGCCTCTCTCGGACTAACTAGAGATTTCTTGTGACTTACCACGAGACTCCCTCGAAACATTAATCGCGCGGTACTCAAAACAGATCTCCTGAGTGTTCCCGACAGAGTTACGAATCTTTCCGACGGGAATTTCGCTGAACTAGCCAGCTGGAGCTGGAGCGAGAATTTAGAGATTCCTACTGACCTCCACAGCTCTTTCGTGAGTCCGGGAGTCATTTGAAATCTCAGTGACCAGCTCCTCGGGGTCTATGTTTCAGAGAGAAGGGATTGCGAAGGGAAATAATTGAGCGAGGGGAAGTGATAAGAGGGGGTGAAAAGTGAAGTGTGAGGGGGTGCGTAGGGACCTCGAAGAAAAGGGACGACAGATATGAGGGAAAGGAGTTACTATTTACCATTATATTTTATTTGAAATAATAGACAATTTAAATAGACTACGAGACTCTTTCTTTCTGAATTTTTTTCTCAGATGACTATCTGGATAGAAGCATTGCCTGCAGTCACTTACGAGCCTGGCAGCTTTTTGTGGACACCATTGAGAGTCAAGACGGCGAATGCAAATTCCAAGCCTGGCCTTGCAGTGTTGGAGGAGCCTCATTTAATTTGGGAAATTGTTTTCCACCGGTAGGCACGAAATGGTACCAGGAAATGGGATATGCTGCCAATCGAGGTCCTTTGGGTATCTATTACTTGGCCACGAGGGATAAAGCACCATTTTGTGGTATTGGATAATAGGGTTGATTTATTTTCGGTTTAAAATTTCGTATCAGTTGTGGACGTACTCATGTCGACATTTGACGCTTGTGTCAAACCCGAAGGACACGTTTTTAGGTGAACCGTTCCGAGCCATGGTTGAGACGACTAAGGAAGCTCCAAGGACTAGAGGGATGCTTTTCTTGAGGATAAATCATGGCAATTCTACGACTCTCTTCAAGATTCCATGCTAGTGAGCTTTCTTACGTTGTTAAATATCATATACAAATATATATTATTTATTTTATTTTATTTCTAAAATATAACATAAAATAAACATTATATGAATATAATGTACTTAAATTTAATTTAAACATTTCAAAGTTAAAATTCTATGTTTATGGTGAAGATTCCCAATTCTATCTGTTTCATGCAAGGATCTGAAGTATTCTCTGATTTTAATTAGAATTAGGGCTTAAACAAAATTCCAAGCTATAAATTTGATCTTATTTATCCAAATAAATATTTTTTCTCCCTAGAAACACATGCTCCTTTATAAATTTTATCATTTTTCGTTTAATAAACGGCGAAAATGTACATTTTCATTGTTCATAAAACAGATTTTATATTCCGCCAATTTATGATTGAAGAATCATTGTTTCAGTTGTAATTTGAAATCGTACATCATTTTAAAAGGTTCAACTATGCAGTTTTCAACTTTCAATGTTTTTAATGGCAAATTATTCCATTTTTTAATGTACCCGAATTGGGACCGCCGTAATAGATGGAGTGTACTTTATCGGCTTCTAAGCGACTTCCACTCTCGTGGACTAATACTAAACTAAATATTGCTTAATTTTTCAACCTATCCAAATTTAAATATTTCTCAGTTTCTATTTTTGAGTACGAAATTTATTGTAAAATCTTAATATGCAAGTTTAAACTTAATATTTCTCAAGTTTGAGGATGAATTTGAAACAATTGCATCTTTAAATTTATAAAGTTTGAAATTCCGAATTATACTTTCATCACTGTTAAGAAATTTTACTATTTTATAACGTCCTCCAATAAAAATGTTTTTTATTTTCAAAGACTTATTGAATTAATAATTATTCGAATTCTAAATGCATATGAATACATGAGTCTTTCATTTTGTTCTTTAAAATGTTGATATCTTTAAATTTTGTAGGCGCAACTTGGAAATTTTTTTATTCTATGGCATTTTAAATTTCTTAGCTTTAATTTTGCTTAATTAATGGGTTGATATTAAATGTACTACTTGTAAAACTTATACTTCACTCTATTATATGTTAATAACTATGACGCAAAAACTTTCTAAACTTTTATCATTCAACAGCTAATTTTTTAATATTCTTTATTTGCCCTATTGTAAGCTAAAATGATTAATTCGATATTTAAATAAGCTTGAAGTTTGAAAATATTATTTTTAATCTTTTAACTCGTTTTGGTTTAACTTTTAACTTTTTAAAGTTACAATTATATATTGATGCTGAAAAATCCCAATTTACGTAAGTCTACCATTGTAGACTTGCTATAAATCTGGGCAATCCTAGATTGAGAAACTTCAATTTAGATTTCTTCAGTGAAAAAACTTCGTTATATTAGACCGTTCCAAATTTTAATTGAAGCTTTGATTAGTTTGCATTAGGGGTCACTCAAGTTTCAAGTAACTTTTTTTTCGTAAAATTTCACTCCTCCATCCCCTTCTGCCGATGATTTTTCCCTGTATTACTGACTTACAGCAATTGAATTATTAAGGATGTTTTAAAGTTATAAATTAATTATTAAAGCGATTTTATTTCATCAACATTTTTAGCCTATTTAGTAGAAAGGTGGAACCATTCATCTTCTACAACATTGCAGCAACCGAGTATCGTGCGATTACTGAAAATACTAAAAAAATTAGAGGCAATGTTTGGTATCGCGCTGCTATAAATGAAGCTGAGAATAATAATACCACAGTTGAACCTATTGGGACAACATTGTACTTAAACAAACTTATTATTGAAGACCGAAAAGGCAATAGGTTTGTTCAATGTATCTAAAATATTTTTGAAACTTCTTTTGATTGTTAATGATTTAAAATTTATTTATTTGTTTCAAGTACAATACTTTAAAAAAGTATTATTTTGAACCTAATCTCAAAATTATTGAAAATTAGCTTTTACCTAAAAAATAAAAAGGATAGGAATTACGAAATATTAGAAAAAAAATAATCCTAATTTATGAAACCGCCTGATTTATTTTTCATTTGTTTTGATGACACAAAATAATGTATGTTTTACCAGGTGGACATTTTGCCAAAGCAAGACTGCTGTAGACTACTTAGAAGAAGAGCTGATTTTACAAAATGGGATTTGTATTCAATGAAGAAATAAATAGGCGGTTTTACATTACCAGGAGAAATAAACAATTCAATAAATATAATTCAAGATGAAAATGATCATTCTTGTAAGTTTTCAAGAAATATTTACTGTCCGTAAAGTTTATTATACTTGTTTGTTAAATATTTTGAAAATGTATCTATCATAAAATAAAGGTTTTGAATATTTATTTTTCTTCACTGAAATTCCATTACTGACTTATTTCTTTGATTTTCCTCATAAAGTAGTTACTAACATAATTATTTATGTATAACATTAGATTGTTTCTAGCTTCTTATTTCAGCTTCATGACTATGAAGGTTAGAACAAATAATTACACCCGATTGTCGGTTTAGCCACTCGCGGCTTAGCCACTCGCGGTTCAACCACTCGCGGTTTAGTAATTCCTAGAACTGCTAGCCCGCTCAGTTTCTCAGTGCGTAAAGCGAGATACGATAGCGACTTTCGCCTGAAAAACACCAGCAGCGTAATGGAATTCTAAGGACTTGAGGCAGTGATTCATATATAAGCAAATAGGACTGTGGAAAAACTGTATAAAAATTATCTTATCTTATTTATTTTTAATATAAAAATTTTATCAACTTTTACCTATGAAGAATTTGAAAATATGAAAATCATAAAACTCAATGTTGTGGATTTGACAATTATTATCGGTAATAGCGTCAAGCACGTGGTGTGATGTCATATCCTTTCGTACCCGAAGAAAATATACATATACTCATACTTTCAATGTAATTTTCTACGATTCACACCAGGTCATATTCTAACGGTCATTTCTGACCAAAAGGTCAGTTCTAAAAAAAAAATGGTCAGTTCTAAAATTTGATAATGGACAGTGCAAAACTACATTTTAGCACATAACGGCCATGAAAAGTAATTGATTTTAGCTATAATTTTTTTTCATTGCGCAACAGTGTACTACAAACACAAATAAATATGTTAACAGTTTCGACACCATGCATATTTTTAAAATAAAAATGTAAAATTTATTTGCATATATTTTTTGATTAAACAACTCTTGTCTATTAATTTTGTCCTGCATCATATCGCTTTTCCAAAACATTTAAATGATTTATTTTTAATGAGATATATGCGATAAGAACAAAAACTACGCATCCTATAAGAAATTATCAATTAAAGATGTATAGCTCCCTTTTATGCGAACAATATTTGTTGTTTCATTTTTTTCACATTTTATGTCGTTTTTCCAAAAATTGAATTTATTTTTCATTTTTAATATTATTTTTCATGATAAGAACAAAAACTACGCATCTATTCAAAAAATTATTAATAAAAAATTTGTAGATGATTTTTGAGTAAAAAAATTACGTCTTTCTAATTTTTCTTTTATAGATTGTGTCGTTTTTCCACCAACTTAATTTTTTATTTTCAATATTTCTTTACGATTAAAACAAAAACTAATCGTCCTTTCAAAAATGATTGAAAATAAATTTGTAGATATTATGCTCAAATAATATTCCAATACCATTTTTCATACTTAGAAAAGACACTATACCTCCTGCATAAATTGTCATGGAAAAATCAGAAATAGTCATGGAAAAATCAGGAATAGTCATGGAAGTTTTATAGCATAGTCAAGGAACAACAATCCTGGAAGTTCTATCAGACAGTTTACAAAAAATATTAGACAGTCATGGAATTGTTATGAAAAAAACTGTTCATACTTTCGAAGACTAGCATTGAATAACTAGGTGATTTAGTCATGAAGAACTCTAATACGAGTCAGGGAAAGCCTCCTTGACTGTCTGCGAGAATTTTCAGAGCTGCGTACAGTTACGAATTCGCATTGGTATGAGCGTAGTAGACACTGGATGAATATAAATCAATTATTTGCAATAAAAATTAATTGTAAAATGCATAAAGATAATGAGAATGATTTAAAATGATTATTATTGAAAAAAGGTATGCCTTCCTTTGAATTTGAAATCGATCATTTGTTTTTACAAAGAGTTGCATAAAGGATTTAAATCTCCAAGATTTAGATGGCGTAATAAATTATTAAAAAATAAAATTATCAAATTCCTTTAACAAAGTTTTACGATTGTTTTTAAAGTGAAAATTTCCAGACTTCACAATTTTTAGTCGTAGTAACTAGTCCTACTTCGCTTTCAATTTTCGCGATATTACTTATAATACATGTATTTATATTTGAAATAAATGATCAAAGGTCTATTATTACATTGCAAAAAACTGAATGTGAGCTGATTTTATTTTCAAATTCGTATATCTGAACACAAAATATTTTAATAAAATATAAGAATGTGCCTTATAATAAAATGAGATGTATTTCTTTTAAAACCAAAAACATTTACATAAAAGTCATATCCACATTTATAATGTTAATAAATAAATAAAAAGTTGTTTATAAATTAATCGAGTCACCACGAATGCTTCTCAAAGCACCGAGATGTGCCTGAGATATTACGAGTGTCTGAGATATTTTCCTTTTCAAAAAGAAATATTACAATATTGTTTAAGTAATTTCCTTACTTATCTAACAAAATTCATTATTCTAATATAGAATCTAAAATACATTTCGTAGATTGTTGTCAAAAATTGCTATTTCTCGCCGGAAAATCCATTTACAATAATCATTGCTTTAATAAAGATTTATTAAAATGTCCACGAATCTATCTTGATGATTCGTTCATCTTTTAAGAATGTACACAAAAGTAAGTTTTTTTCTAAGTTTAAACATTTTTTTACTAATAATTTATTGGTTTAATTTGTAAAATACACCAATTTCATTATAATAAATTGCTTATAAAGCTGCAAGTTAAAAACAGTGCATCACACGAAAAGAGTGCAAAGGACAAAACGTTTGATTTTTTTGTAATTAATTTCATTAATCTAGAACCAAATTATTTATTTTAAAAATTAAATTACAATAATTTAATATTTAAACCGAAATTTCACCATGTGTTGTAGTACTTTGTAATTATTTATTTATATTACATGTGGAAATGTTTAAACCAATTTTAATTACACGGATATTATTTTATTTTCTTGTAGAATCGAACGGTGTAATTCGTTTTTTGTTATATCTCATAAATTTGAAAACATAAAATATTGAAATAAAATATAAGAATGTTCCTCATAATAAAATCCCTCTAGGGACAAATTCTCCAATTCTAAACGAAACAATTTGTGGATTATTTGGAGGTTAATAAACTGGTCCTCATAAATGGCCGCTCTCCTAGTGACTTTCCAGCAAATTTCACATTTATAGGACCCCAAGGATCAAGCATAATAGATCTTGTATGGTTCTCGATGAAAGGCAACAACCTCTTTTCTGGTTTGCACGAGTTAAGTCTAGCTTCCCTCTCTGATCACCTTCCTGCTGTGCTAACTATGGCATTGCCACCTCCACTTCCGGAGAACGAATTCGAGGTTCTTGATTTAAATCAGTTGTTTTTCGATAAGTGTAAAGTAGATGCGTTCGCCTCTCTGATGGAATGGAGGGAGGAGGTAGTCAACATTGATCAGGGTGTCGACGACCTAAACCCAATACTAACTAAAACTATTAAAGATGTCGCATTCGAACTAGATATGCAAAATAGGCACTCTAATGTTATTTATTTTAAACGCAAGCCATGGTTCTACGATGAATGTCGCGATGTGAAAAAACGGGTGTCCGATGCATTGAGGATTTGCAGAGAAAATGAATTTTCGGGGAATATAAAGTAGCTTATCTCAAAGAAAAAAACAATTTCAGAAAAGTTCAGGAATTTACGAAAAAAAATCATATTAAAACGCAAATTGACATTGTATAAAATTGCAAAAACTCGATACAATTCAGCAAAGTAATTGATGCGTCGCGTCCAAAAGTGCACGACTTGGCTCGCATTTATGTAAATAATTCACATAAATATTGGTTAAACTAGTACCCACGACCAGACTTAACACCTGCTGTTAACACAAACTTTTTAAAATTAATTCATCTCACATTGGATGGCGCTATTACTATGGAAGAGGTTATCAAATGTTTGGCAAATTATAAGATGGAAAGGCTCCTCGCTGTGACGGAATCAGCTATGAATTTTATAAAAATCTACCACAAAATTGGGTCTTGTATATGATCCACCTTTTTAACGAGATTATGGACACGATGGAAATCCATAAAGAATGGGGTAGGTTAACAACTACTATGATTTTCAAAAAGGGTAACTCTGAGGACCTTGATAATTACAGGCCCATTACTCTTGTTAATTGCATTGCAAACATTTTTACCCAAGTTATTCGTAATCGATTGGTCTTATGGGAAACTGAATTAAACCTAATCCCCGAATCACATCCAGGCTTCAGAAAGGGGAGGAGTTATCTTGATAACTTGTTCACGCTAATATCCATTATCCAAATACATCTGAGAAACCCAGGAGCGGTGGTGTATGCTGCTTTCGTCGACTTTAAGGGGGCTTTTTCATCTATTTTGCACCATTTATTGTGGAGAAAACTTCACTCTTTAGGTCTCAGCACTGAAATAATTAATATTTTAAAGCACTTTTATTCTTCTGCGACAACTTGTATTAAGACTGGCAAGGGATCAACCGAATTTGTCAACGTCAGGCAGGGTGTCCTTCAGGGTGAAGTTTTAAACCCGTTCGAATTTTTGCTTTTCATCTTCGATTCAGAAGACTATTTAATCCAGCAAGGTAGTCAAGGCCTCTCCGTAAATAGTTTAGTTGCAATATTATTGCTTGGTTATGCGGATGATTATGTTCATTTTGGAGATAAGTAGATGAGCAAGACGGATTCTAACTCAAGATTCCTACCTTACCGATATCAAGAAGCTTCGACCTGTAGTGGTTCGTGTCCGTGCTAAATTTTCTGAAAAAAGGGTTCGTGTCCGTGCTAAGCTTTGAGATCTTTCTCGAATGGTCTGATGACGTCACGATTGCGCAATAGTTTGTAACTAAATTATTGTAAACAGGTTCAAGGTTATTGTGAGAAAAACAAGGATAATTTATTACTTCCTTACAGATAAGACATTCGTTAAATGCAAAAAAGATGCAGGTGTATATGTGAAATTTTATATGGAGAGCTACGTATGGCATCCTGTTTTGACTATTAATTTGATTTAAAAATTCCTGATAGATGATTTTTTAACTAAAAATTCCTGCCTGTGAAAAACATTCTTCTGTAGCCTAGAATCTTCGAGAAAAAATTAGAATTAAAAAATATATATATTTAAAGTTAATCGAAGGTAAGAAAGGAACAAAAAAGCATTTCTTATGATAGGTCATATACTCAGGGATGCTTATCGCTTTATTTTGGTATCAAGTAGCGAGCGAGCGAGGATATGAGATAACAGCTACACACGTTTATAGTCCCAGAGCTGGCTACAGAAAACAGGATCGATAAGGAGCGCACTATTTCAGCTTGTAAACTGACGGGCCCAACTTAGTACATCACCAAACGTCACTTCTTAAGGTCAGCACAGATCGGATATGAAAATGCCAGCCGGTTTTCCCGGACGAAAACATTGACTGAAAAACCTCATAACGTGCGCGCGTGAAACCTTTTGCAACGTGGAGTTTAAATCTCAAATAAGAGCGGTGTAATAGCGCAAGAAGCGGCGTATACTGCAAGAAGTTTCGCGCGCGCACGTTATGAGGTTTTTCAGTCAATTTTTTCGTCCGGGAAAACCGGCTGGCATTTTCATATCCGACCTGTGCTGACCTTAAGAAGTGGCGTTTGGTGATGTACTAAGTTGGGTCCGTCAGTTTACAAGCTGAAATGGCGCGCCCCTTATCGACCCTGTTTTCTGTAGCCAGCTCCCCGTCTATTAAGCTCGCATAAGCATTCACGTATCGGCAGTCTGAGGCTGCACACATTTTATTATCCTATGCTATCGTTCTGTAGAGAGATTACTTCTTTTACAGCTCGCAATCGTTCGCTTTCGTATTCATGCTTTTACTATACCCGGTAATGAGCGTAGGATAGAGAAAAATTAATATTTTCAGATTTCAGCGCAAAAGTTAAGATTATTCTATTATTTTCAATGCGCGATTTTTCCTTCTGCCTAAAATGCCGCCATTAGAATAAGTTACCTCCGAAGCTTATTCACTGCTATTTCCATAGCGACCGCCTTATTGGTTTCTATTCTCCCAAAGAAAACGTGTTTTCAATATATTTAATTCCTTTTAATTTTTCCGGTGACACACCTCACAGAGATATTTTTTATTCCTCAGAAGTGGTCATATGTTGATTTTACTTAATTCCTTCTAATTAGTTCACAAAATATGTGTAATAAGTTGTTTTAATTCCTTTATGCGAAACATAAGTTCTGAAATTTTAATTCTAACTAATTCAACTCTTCCTCTCTAGAGTTAAAATTATTTAAATTCACACATTTGAATAGATTTCTTTGGTGCATTTTTTAAGACGTTTAAATAAATGATTTATTGGAGTTTTGAATTAATAAACTGAACAAAAATGGTTCTTCTGAGGATCAATGTATATCCAGCATTATCTTGATGTTTATAGTTTAACTTATAAAGAATAAACACTGTCACCATGTAAGGATGACTAACGAATCTCC
>NC_046663.1:108345527-108355315 GCF_010883055.1 Belonocnema kinseyi | reverse complement strand
TAAAAGAACAAAACACATAGATATCAAATATCATTTTATTCGTGATCAAATTGAAAAACAGGTGTTAATATTGTATTATCTTCCAACAGATCAACAATTGGCAGATATATTCACTAAACCTGTAACACCAGTAAAGTTTCTGCAAATTCTTACAAAGCTGGGTCTCAAGGAATAAAAAGGAAAATCAAAGCATGCGAAATTATTATTTTAAACTTTACATTTTTTTAAGTATCTCATTTTTGAGTGGGAGTATTGGAGTTTTGAATTAATAAACTGAACAAAAATGATTCTTCTGAGGATCAATGTATATCCAGCATTATCTTGATGTTTATAGTTTAACTTATAAAGAATAAACACTGTCACCATGTAAGGATGACTAACGAATCTCCGATTCATATGTGGTTCTGTTGTCAGTTCAGTCTAAGCTCTCTGACTGATCGGATGGTTTAATAGAGAATTACATATATTAATAACCGTATATTAAACCCGTGTCTTTTATTTAGACCTCACCTGGAAAGCTCTGCTTATATGATTGAAATAGAAATAAATATAATTTTAATATTTTTCGAATTTATAAGTTATAAAAAGATTTAATAATGAAAAATAGAGGAAAGTTAGTTAAATTTAGAGGAATAGGATATGCACTTTTTCTGTTCCCGTTGGGGGATTTTTAGGCGCAGGAAAAATTGCGTATTCATAGGAGTACAAATTCTTAATTTTTCTGAATTCAGCGCTTCTTACCGGGTATGCTAGATCCGTCAACCTCTGGGCGAGGTATATGAAACAAGATACTGAAAACAATTTCGAGGCTCCAGGGAGAGATTGTAGACAGCATGAGTTTAATTACGGACCTTTTATGGACGTTAAATAAATAAATACTAAGAGTACACTGCCCGGCGTTTATCGCTCGTTATGTCATGCAACAATATTCGAGCTGAGGTCATATGTCTTATTTACCCAAAGATATATTCTTGCTTTGCAGCTCTCATTTTGAAAGATCACTTTTTTACCTATTAAACGCTAAAGATTTAAAATAAAATTTTAAAAAATGCAGGAAATTAATATAATAAAATATTTGAAATTTTTTCAATCATCCACTAAGACCACTCTTCGACTATAGAGAATCGAGGCTGATTTAATTCAGCGTTAAAATTTTTTTTCTATGATGCTGCATTTTCTAGAATGAATGATATCATCAAATTTTACTACGCAATTTTTTTCGTAAACAACTTCAAGGTTATTTTTAATGTGGCATTACATTTTTGCGATGTTAAAGATTATAGCTGCACGTGTGGATTATTATGTACAAGGTTCTAGAACAATTAGACAAAGAGGGAGATATGTTACTAGACAAGGATAGAAAATGTGCCCCTATAAAACGGCGCTTTGCATACATTTCCCCCAGTTGTCATCAAGCATTTGTTGAATACACACAAGCCTAAAAAAAGGAAGTGAAGTGAAAATTAATACAGAGATTTTGAATTTTTTCGCGTTTTATATAATTTATTATAAAAACTTTTGCGAACATTCTTTAAACAGAATTAATACGAACGTCAATATATTCCACCTGTGCAGTGAAGATAGAAGCCTGCTGTCTCTTAAAAATCGGTTAGTGCTCCTTCTATGGTTTTTAAAATTTAAACTACATTAAAATTATTAACTCTACACGGATCCTGCGGGAGACAAATGTGCCCCACGCGAAATTCAATTAATTCTCCTGAGTAAATATCTCTGATTTTTTGGTGCAGACCCTAACCATAATTCAGTTTGACTATCCTAGAGTTCGGTGAAGTGGTTGATGTTGCCGGTTGTTCGCTGCCTGTCAAGTAAAAAGCAAATGCTAAGCGCTTGGGGCACATTTGTCCCCCAGAGGATCCGTTACGTTCGAGTTTCGTCACGTTAAGTCAATTTCATATTTTCATGAAAATAAACGCATTTGACGCTTATGATATTCCTCTTTTTTTTAATTTTCTAAATTCGAATGTTCCAATAAATATACTTTTTAGAAGAACCTAATTATGGGCTACACCAGCTTAAAGTACAATGTGTCCCCTTCAAAATGGCGTTTGAAATTTAAAAATTAGTTAATTAGAAAAGAAATGACATGATTTTTTCCAAAAAATGTCAAAAACACGATTTTTCTCGACTTTTGTTTGTTTAAACATTTTTTTCAACATTTTAAATTCATTTAAACAGGATGTTATATACACAAATCTCCCCGACATTTAAAAATGAAGAGAATGGTGTATACTAACATCTGATGCCAATGAAAGGAAAAGATTGTGCACAAGGAATCCAAATGGGGGACATTTGTCACCCACAGGAGCCGGTGAGGGCGAAAGAATGTATAGGATCCGTCTAGGGTTAAACTATTTAAATTTAAAAACAAATTAAATTACATTTTATAAAATTTAAACTCAATGCAATTCGTTGAAAATATTATTTGTGAAATTGTTGGAGTATAAAAGTCACTTAATAGCGAAAATTTGTTTCCAGTTTTCTGCTATCCATCGAGTGATTAATTAAATGGACTCACTGGGCTGCAGAAAGCTCATTCAAATTTATGAAGGTTGCATGAAAATGCAACAACTTCCGAAATCGCCTACTGGACACATCAGTGCACGCAGGATATTCGGAGGTTGAACAAAATTCTGAGGCAGGGAAAGGAGCATCTCTCTCTCTCTCTGGGGGGAAAAAATAAATTGCCGTCAACAATTGGACTACTAACATCCAAAAACCGCACATTCAAAAAACTTCAGAAAAGTGGAACTGGCGTGAATGAGGGTTTGGATAGGAAAGGAGATAGAATCAGATAGCAGGATCTGGAGTCTGCTTTTAAAAGTAGAGTGAGAACAGGTTTGGTTATAAATTTAATGCATAAAGATTTAGATGATTTTTGCATGGATGCAAAAACAATTATCACACATAGTCTAAAAAATGCTTTGAAAACTTTTGTGGGCACTTAAAAACGAATGTTATTCTTGCAGCAAAATTTAGTACTATAGAAGAGGGTAGGGAAATCGAAGCAATACAAGTTTTTAATACTAAAAATGAACTTATTTTAGAAGCTACCGAAATAAATGAGTGGTTTGAAAGTAAAGTTAGAGAGCAACTTTTAACTAAAGTAGAAGATTTCCAAAATAAAAGTCTGATCCTCTGTATATAAGCAACGAAATATCAAAATGTCCTACAATTCGCCTGCTGATGATTGAAAATACTGATTTTGATTATGATAACAATGACTCTGAGATAATCTAGTGTGTCATTTCACATGGATTAAAAATCTCTCTCGACTAGTTAGTTCACAATTTTTGAAAGGAAAACGTTATATATTCCTTTGTGACAGGTGCTTGTGCCATTTTAAACTTGAAAAATCTCTGAGTGATCATAAAGCTGATTGCGAAAATCTGAATCATTGTAGAGTAATGCTTCTAACAGAGGAGGAGGGTAGAAAAATATTAAAGTTCAAAATTCACAGATACAAAGAAAATGCACAATTTGCAGTATATTCAGACATTGAATGTTTTCTGGAACCAGTTGCAAATTCTCAAACAGATAAAGTGGCGTATCAAAAGCATATTCCTACTAGTGTTGCGTATTATACAAAATGTAGTTTTAACGATTCGACCTCAGAACCGAAAGTATACCGTAAAAAGCATTGTATTGAATGGTTTATAAACAAAATTAAAAGATTTAGCGGCAAAAGTAAATTCTCTTCTGGAAAATCCTGTACCAATGTTAAAATTAACGCCAAAGCCAAAACGAGATTTTCAAAATGTAAAATTCTGTCACTTTAAAGGAAAGTACCGTGGTCCAGCACATGGTCCAGCACATTCTGTAGATAGCGCTTTATGTCACTTATTTCATAAGTTGCTGTAGGTATTTCAATTATTTCATTACCCACATACAATTTATTTTGACTTAAGTCTACATTGGGTATTGCATTAAAGGTTAGAAATTCAACGAGTCCAAGTGCGTAATTTTTATAAGGAGACAACTCCATTGGAGGAAAATAGTGCGCTTCCAGGATTGAAGAAGTTCCTGATAATGTTAGCGTCAATGAATCATCCATGATGACAGCTGGCGTTTAACTGACTTTATATTTAAAATTTCTGCACTTGTATAGGTTAAAAGTACTTTTAGATTTTAATTGATTGCATAAAAATTGCAGACATAAATGTCCACACACGAATGTATCGTAATTTTGATATCTCTCGTGATTATACTTTATGCTGCCAGCACCGAAATACTTGGAGAGATCCGAAGGTGGTCGAAGATTACCGAATCTATCGAAATAAATTATTTTACCGTCAATCTTTTTATAGACACATCAATGTGTTCCTGGTCCTTTTTCACCATCAAGATTAACAATAGCACATTCATATTTACGTGGCCCACCCTTTGGTAATCCATTTCGCATAAAAACACCTCGAAAATATAGAATCTTCAAAGATTTTGCAAATTTCAGTAAATCTGCATCAGTCAAGTCTCGATGAAGTAGCTTCACTTCGAGTTTTTTGACTTAAGTTTGAGTCCTACTCCATGTTTATATGGTTTCAGATGAAGCCCTAATCCTTTTCTATATGGCTTCAAGTATAGACCTTTTCCTAAAGCAATTGCTCCACCAGCTAGTGCTCCAGCAGCACTGAGCTCCGCAAAAACGGGTATGAGAAAGGGTAAAAATCCCCCTATTTTGGTTGGGACAGGTAGAATACGAGGTTTATTCACATTTCTTCTTTCACCAGCCTTCATCACAGCTGCGCGTGCGCATGTGAGTGCAGATTTAATGTCAGTCTGCGCATCATTGCTTGAAATCATGAATTTTTAGCTGCAGCGACAATTTTTCTCAGTGTAGTGATAGGTCTTCTATTCTTGCTGAGACCCATCCCAAATTTTGATTTCGCCTTCATTACGTTTGCTACTCCCCAAGAGGCTTTCTTTTCACCTATGCCCGCGTCTGGAGCAAAGACACGTTTCCAAGCTTTTTCAGCTAGTACACTGTCTGCTGAGTTTCTAGCTTCTATATTTTCTCTATTTTGTGAGTAGGCTATGTCGTGCTCTTTGCAAGCAGCATGGAGAGGTTAAAATAACAAATGAAGCGAAATCCAACTCAGTAATTGTATTTAATGAAATGGCTATTGAAAAACAAGATAATATAAGAACATTTTTTCTATGGGCAGACACAATGATGTCGACTGTTTTTACTTGAGTCAGACATATGCTCATATTCCTAAACATCTTGTACGCGACAATGTTAATTTACTTTTGTTATTCAAGCAAGATGAAATGAATCTAAAGAATATTTATTATGATCATGTAAATATCGATATGACTTATTCACAATTTGTAAATGTGTGTATAACATGCTGGAATGATGACAAGTATGGATTCGTTGTAATTGACAAGGATAGGAATCTTAACCAGGGTAGATACAGAAAAGGTTTTGATTGTGTCATAAATCTGAAAAAGTAATATATACATGTGTGATTATCAATATAAAAACATGCACATCTTAGACATTGATGTATCAACATGTCTTCGTGTCAAGGTAATTGTCAAAAGCAAAAAAATATTTTGCAACAAATTGCTAGAGCTAGTGAATCAATTCGACGAAAACATAGGTTAATAAAGTTAGGCAAAGAAACAGTTGAGCGCCCATTAAGCGACACTTTTAAACACATTGTTAATCCACTCAAAGAAATTGTTAGCGGTTTTAAGAATACGAAAAAAGTTTAACCAATTAGATGGAAAGAAAAAGCAAAGAATAAAGCTGAAGAAAGTATTGATGACGATGATTTGTCATATAAATCAATTAATGATGATGAGGAAGAAGCAGATGAGAATGTAGATCCCGGTAATTTAGAGATATCAACTGCTAGTGAAGCTGAAAACAACTCAGAAACACCTAGATCTTCATGGATTGATGATGAAGCAAACAAGTATCTCATATTGTTAGGCGAACAAAGTAAAGTACTCGATAATGTATATCGAGTAAGAAAATTAACGAAAGATAGATTAATGATTGGAGATTCTCAGATAAGTTTCAGTCAGAACTATATTCATGTGAGTAATTTGAATTTTCCCAAAAGTAAAGGCTTGCTTGAACTTTTATTTACAAAAATACGTCAAGAGTCCTCTATAACTCCCAGTGATCTTGAAATGTATAGACAAATTGTTTATGCAACAAACGGAAATAAAAAACATAAGTCAGATGGAGAAATTCGAGATAGTAAGGCCTTTAAACATAAAAACTTTATAATAAAATTAATTCCTCCATCTCCACCAAAAAATTTAAATAGACGAAGTATAGACCATAAATCATTATCAGGTGAAGGTATGATCCCACAATACATGATTGCTAGAGAGGAACATCTAATGGATGACATTTACTTGGATGATCCAACTGAATTGGTAGATCGATTACGCTTACTCCTAGCATCTCAAGCAGCTGGTAATTCAAGTCACACCAACGAAATTATATCAATTATCGAAGAACTACGAGAAGCTGAAATTATATATTAATGGATGTTTGTCAAGATTTTAATAATTTTCAAGATGAGCATCGATGTATTCGGACGTCATTCCAAGTGACCACAGAGTACAAGTCGCGATCCTCCTGGAATTGGCTTCAAACTCACATCTGAAGGAAATTATTAATAATAAGAGGTTGTGTAAAGTTGCTGAAGCTCAAGAGCAGTATGATGCTGTGAATCTGAAAATGGTGCAACATATGATACAGCGTGAACTTCAGACTATATATGATGTAGCTTCTTTGCGAACCGAAGTAGTCAATAATACAATGATGATTGATTAGTCAATTAGACACCAGGCTGAATGCACTCAAAAATGGACGCCGAAAAGCTGCAGTTGGTGAAGGTGCTGCACAAGCCAGCTAGACGAAATTACCAACGTCGACATTTCGATATTCGTGGCATTGATGAGACCTGGTAAGCTGGTCTTGTTGAAATGCAACCATACGAGAGAGGAAACAAAGGATATTGAATATATTTTTGATGAGGGACGCATACCGAAAAATTTACAAGTTGATAGAGGAAAAGAATTTTACAATTCGCAATTTGAAAATCTTATGAAGCGATACAAGATAAATTTGTACTCGACATTTAGTATTTTAAAAGCATCCATTTGCGAGCGATTTAATCGTACATTAAAGAATAAAATGTGGATACAATTTAGTTTACAGGGAAATTACAAGTGGATTGATATTTTGAAAGATTTAGTTACATCTTACAATGATACTAGACATCAGACTATTCGAATGAAACCAAAAGATGTCTCTAAACAAAATGAGAAAAGATTATTGTTTAATGTATACAAAAGTTACAGTGCAAAACAAGCAGTTAAAAAAGCGAAATTTAAAGTTGGCGATAAAGTACGTATAAGTAAATTTAAGCATGTTTTTGAGAAAGGCTACACACCGAATTGGACAACTGAAATATTTACTATAAGCCATGTCAAGAATACTGAACCAAAATCGCATATGCTTAAAGATTATCAACTTAAAGCTATTGCAGGTAGTTTTTATGAACAAGAACTAGGTAAAGTTAGACATCCAGAAATTTATCTTGTGGAAAAAGTATTGAGAAAAGGAGGAAACAAGCTATTTGTAAAATGGTTAGGTTTCGACGACTCACACAATAGCTGGATAGATAAGTCCAGTTTATAATTATCTTTTGTATTAAATTTAATTCTTTTTTCTGAATAAAGTTGATTATTTTTAAAACATAAATACATCTTTTTACTTACACATCTAACTATCCTTAATCTAGTAAATGAAAAAAGGCGAATTTGGTTTAAATTACATTTATTCAGATTTTTCTTACCACCAATATACATTAAATTTAAATGTATAAAGGCACGATTTACACATCTATGTCCTTGTAAATTCTCAATCACTTCTTCACACACATTCTGACTATAAAAAGTAATCATTTCAAGAAACAGAATTTCAAATCGTGTAAGATTAGAAAATATTTTTTTTTCATTGCTTTACTCTTTAAACTCATATAATTTTTTCGTATATAAGATTTTACACTTTTCACAGATGGTGATGTTACTTTACGCTAAATAGTTTCAGCGATGATTTCAATAATGACATCATTTGTACGTTGAAACGGCATAACACTAAGTTCCAGAAGATACCGGTTAACACAAGGGCTGACTTCCTGGAGAACAGCAAACGTTGTTTCTTGCAGCACAAACGGATGGTATTTTTAGTTTCCTTGATGTTGCTCCAAAGTCACTATATAATCATCAAACGATACAGTCACGTATATATGGAAATTTCCACAGTCGATGCATTTTTGCTCCTCTTCGTCGTCAAAAAACAGTGAAATGAGGTTGAAGTAACTTTTGAATAATTTTCACTCTTCAGGATTAAGGGTTACACTTGCACGAGGATGACTGGCTTGCAATTCAGGTTGTATGTGGTCGCATGTAACATTTGATTTCGTGGTGTATAAGGCATGATGATGTTAATCTCACTGTAGGTTTTCACAGACTGAGCGATAGTTTTTAAAAATTGCGCACTTTATACATTTTTCTTTTTAATAAATTCAATTGAATTGAAGCGTCCACCCAAATATATCATATGAAGGTTTCCACTGTTCACTCACTTCCCCCAACCTAGTTTCAGTGGGTGAAATAGTCACCCGTCGAGTGACCCCCACTTTTCACCCGAGTGATCACTGAACGGTTCACCTGAGTGAAGTCCAACACTCACCTAACGTCGTGGAACGGCTCTGAGTGCACCCGGGTGGACCACAGGAATGCACCCCAGTCGGGCAATCACAAAGGTACAAACGAAAATATTAAATGTACAAATAGTACATACGACGTACAAACGTATGCAAAAAGAAATTTTGAGAAATTTTAATTCCTGGGGGATGACACGAAAATTTGATTTCCCCCTAGTTGGGGGTCTCGCCGTATGAAGTGAAATCAGTGAAATCAGGACATTGAAAAATAAACAAAGTTAAAGTAAATTGAATTGTTTGTGCTGTGCCAGGATGTCACTGATTTCACTTCTCTACTATAATGCGAATAAATGAAATATTGAAAAAACTTTATATTTCATGTGTTATGCAATTCTTCATTTATTGGAGAATTATTGCAAAATTGTACAAATCTATGCCGAAAATGGTACAGGAAACAGTATTTACACATTTTTCGTCTTAAATTTGTATAATTTTGAATTAATTCGTTTATTTTCTCTAATTTTAATTCCTGCAACACATTCAAATAATATACACATTTACGTGCGCGAACATATGGATACGCTTTAGTTTGCCACCTCCTTGTAGATTGCGCTAGTGTCGCTATAAGTGGTCAAACGCGCCCATGGGAGTCGACCCAGCCTGACTCGACTTGACGATACTTAACCGAGAAGCAGTGATCCCAGATCTGAAACGAGACGCGGTCTAAACTAAGAAACGTATATGTCCGTGTGAATATGGTAGGAGACGATATAAATGCCTGGGTTGCGCGCGCAACCCATTTCTCCTCTTCTGAATTTGAAAACTCGAAGGTGCACGATTGCCGGCCGGAACACTTCGGCGGTTCTATTTATACTTTTTAGGCTCTGCCTACATGGTAGTTAGGTGGGGAGAGTGGGGAGGTAGACTGAGTGGGGCGAGAAGCGATCGCGTGGAACGAAGCGACGAGTGAGTGAGTCGTTCCCTTAGCGGAAAATGATCTGTACGTGCAATGCACGTTCTGTTGTCTAACCTACTTGTTATCTACCAATAAATGGTATTTTATATTGTTACTTA
>NC_046663.1:108344308-108345427 GCF_010883055.1 Belonocnema kinseyi | reverse complement strand
TAATTTTTGGGTGGAAAATTCGATTATTCACTTAAAGTTGAACTACTTAGTAAAAAAAATAATTTTTTCTTATTAAGGATTCATAATTATAGTTGAAAATTCGACTACTTGCCTTTAAATTAGGTTAGAAATTCAGCTTTTTTGTAGATAATACTGTTTTTGACTTTAAAATTAAAAAATTTCTTAAAATTCAATTGACCTTTTTTAGTAGAAATTTAATCTTTTTGGTTGAAAATGTATCATTTTTGCACAAAAATGTAATTTTTTGGTTAAAATATGAACTGTACATCTTCTTGGGTTAAAAAGTCGATTATTTAACTAAGAGTTGAACTACTTTGTAAAAAATACGTTTTTTTACATGGGTTTATAATTATGGTTAAAAATGTAACTATTTGGTTGAAAGTTTAATTCTTTGATTGAAAACTCATATTTTTCGTTTAAGAAATTCAAGTTTTTGTAGATAATTCGTCTTTTTGACTTTAAAATTAAATAATTTCGTTGAAAATTCATGTATTTTGTTTAAAATTTGCCCTTTTTTGTAGATCATTAATTTTATTGGTCGAAAATTCATCTGATTGATTAACAATTCAACAACTTTGTTAAAAATAAATTTTTTCCGTTACAAATTATTTATCTTTATCTGAAAATGTAACTATTATAGGATTGATTAAAAATTAATCGTATATATTGGTTAAGTTTGAAAATCGTTTTTTTTTATACAACATTAATCTTCTTGGTCAAAAATTCACCTGTTCCCATGAAAATTTAACAATTTTATTGAAAATTCGTTTTTTTTCCTTGTTAAGTTCAATTTTTTATCACAGCTTTTATCTGGAAATTGAACTATTCCATTTTGGGTTAAACTTTATCCTGTAAATTGTATTAGTTAAAACACCAATTATTTGTTAGAAAATTAATTTATTTGTTTTCGATTATGACTTAAAATATTATTTCAGTATAAATTTTTTTTATTTTGAACCCAAACAAACTGAAATTTTTTAATTAAAGAAAGGAAATTTCGTTAATTATCAGCAATATTTGACCGTTCATTTAAAACAATCCATTACGAACAACTGTTGAAAACTATACAAATTTGAACAGAATGGTTCGAAATAGAAA
>NC_046663.1:108342734-108344208 GCF_010883055.1 Belonocnema kinseyi | reverse complement strand
TTAAAAAGTAAACTTTTGGGTTGAAAATTGATATATTTTGTTAATTAGATTTTTTTCCTAAAATTAAAAAAACTGCAAAATGAAAAAATTTCCTTAAAATCTCCGGATTCTCTTTTTTTTAATTTTTAAAATGTTTTCAAATAATCACTTAAAATTTATTTGTCAAAACAAAAAATCATTTTCAATGTTCTTAGAAATCACAACAATTTTTGTCATTCTTTTTAAATACTGTACAATTTTCAAAAAGCTTTTTTTTTAAATCTGCAAAAGTCTAAATCATGTTTCAAATTATTTGAAAAAATTTCAAGTTTAAAATTAATTCTGATTCTTTTTTTAAATTAAAATTGTAGAGTTTAAACTAAGAATTTAGCTCATTACAAATTTAACAATTCAAGGCTTTCTATTTCGAACAATTCTGTTCAAATTTGTATAGTTTTTAACAGTTGTTTGTAATGGATTGTTTTCAATGAACTGTCAAATATTACTGATGATTAACGAAATTTTCTTTTTTTAATTAAAAATTTTCAAATTGAATGGGTTAAAAATAAAAATTTTTTATACTGAAATAATATTTCAAGTCATAATCGAATACAAATAAATTAATTTTCTAACAAATAATTGGTGTTTCAACTAATAAAATTTACAGGATAAAGTTTAACCAAAAATGGAATAGTTCAATTTCCAGATCAAAGCTGTGATAAAAAAATTGAATTGAACTAGGAAAAAAAAACGAATTTTCAATAAAATTGTTAAATCTTCAAGGGAAAAGGTGAATTTTTGACCAAGAAGATTAATGTTCTATAAAAAAAAACGATTTTCAAACTTAACCAATATATACGATTAATTTTTAATCAATCCTATAATAGTTACATTTTCAGATAAAGATAAATAATTTGTAACGGAAAAAATTTAGTTTCAACAAAGTTGTTGAATTGTCAACTAATCAGATGAATTTTCGACCAATAAAATTAATGATCTACAAAAAAAGATAAATTTTAAACAAAATACATGAATTTTCAACGAAATTATTTAATTTTAATGTGAAAAAGAAGAATTATCTACAAAAAGTTAAATTTCTTAAACGAAAAATATGAGTTTTCAATCAAAGAGTTAAACTTTCAACCAAATAGTTAAATTTTCAACCATAATTATAAAACCTTGTTAAAAAAAACGTATTTTTTTTACAAAGTAGTTCAACTCTTAGTTAAATAATCGACTTTGAAACCCAAGAAAATGTACAGTTCATATTTTAACCAAAAAATTGCATTTTTGACCAAAAATGATACATTTTCAACCAAAAAGATTAAATTTCTACTAAAAAAGGTCAATTGAATTTTAAGAAATTTTTTAATTTTAAAGTCAAAAACAGTACTATCTACAAAAAAGCTGAATTTTTAACCTAATTTAAAGGCAAATAGTTGAATTTTCAAATATAATTATGAATCCTTAATAAGAAAAAATTAATTTTTTTACT
>NC_046663.1:108330915-108342634 GCF_010883055.1 Belonocnema kinseyi | reverse complement strand
CAACCGAAAAATGTAATTTTTAATCAAAAAGTATAAATTTTCCATAAAGCAATTTAATTTCTACAAAGAAAGACGAATTGTTAACAAAATACATTATTTTTTTACCAAAAATGGTATAGATTGTCAGTTTCAAAAATTTATTTTCAACGAAAGAGATGAACCTTTAAATAAAAGAAACAAAAATTTTAACAAAGTAGTTGAATTTTTGATAGAAAAGAAGACTTTTTTACAATATAGTTACATTTTCAGCAAATTAATTAACTTTTCAATCAAATAATTGAGTTTTTATCCAAACGAGATGAATTCCAAAATCACCAATTTCTTAAATTTCTTTCAATTGCGGATCAAGATTTAAATAAGACTATTATAATATAACATAATTATAACATAATATTATATATATATATATAATTTATGTTTTATACTTGAAGTAACGTAACCTCAAAATAGACGCATTAAAGAGGCGCGCGAAGTATTCCAATCATGAGAATCGCCAGCCCAGAATCGAAATCAGGAAATATTAAAATCCCAATCACTTCATTTTATTTCAAAGCAGATAGAGATACAAATAGAACCGCCGAAGTGTTCCGACCGGCTCGTCCGAGATAGCACTTTCATGATTTGATGGAGCGAGCGAGCAGCTTTTAGTTTTGGCCAACTTCTAGCTGCATCTTGATCAATTCTGCGAGCTAAACCTTTCTAACGCTAACTTCTTGGTTAGCTTTCTAATGTTCATCTAGTCGTTCGCGTGCGTTGGCATCCTATCGTTAGGAGACCTCGAAATTTTAAGCTCTCTTTTTCTAATTATTTATTATTATGCGACGTTAGGTAGATGTAAAATACACGAACTGTTAACAGGAATATTAATACAATAGTTTTTAAATAAATAATTTAAATCGATTACAATTTTTCTTTGCGTAATATTTCGTTTTTTTCCGTTGTACACTACCTTACAACTTTTTGCAATGACAGGAAATGTAATTTTTCAGAAACATTTAAAAATTTTAATGACAGAACTTAGACATTTCATCGTGAACTTTGACCATTTTTCATTTTAAAAAAACATTTTATTTTTCGTGTAAGCTTATTTTTTTAGATCCTAAAAGAGAGACTTGGCGCAATAAAGTGCCGATGCTGGGCCAAGTATCCGTAGAGGATCGGTAACTAAAAATAGCCAATATAGGCTGCTAGTACTGGCTCAGCACTGGACCGATTTAAATAAAACATAGTTTGTCGTGGTAAATGTGACACTTGGCCCTGTAATGTGCCGTCACTGGGCCAGACATTGGCTGATTCTCGTGAAACATGGTTCCCTGTACTAAAAGTGAGACCTGGCGCAACAAAGAGCGGATACTGGGCCAAGCGTTGGTGGAGGATCGGCAAATACTGCCAATACTGTCTCAACACTGGGCCGATTAAAATGCTGATATTGGCCCAATATCATTAGCCGACCTTTGGCTGCCAAAATTGGATCAACACTGGGCCGTGTATTCAGCCCCGGCAATTCGCACTTGGGTGGCTATTCATTATATTCATATACATTTATACAAGTATGAACAACTGTAAGAAATAACACTACGGAAGTGTCACTTGCCGATTCAGAAAACACTGCCAATTTGTGGAGTTATAGCAAATAATCGATTTGTATTTTTTTTATATCGGCAAAGGTTGAAGTTTAACGGTAGAAACTACACCTCGCATCTGAGGGTTGGTTTTAATTTTTAATTGGAATCAGTGGAATCATTTCAAAGTTAAAATGCTTATTAGGGGTTTTCGATGTCGCTGGATCCAAAGTTGAGGTACACAATATAACGTTAGGGCAGTACCGAACCGAAGCTTACTTGCATGTTACCATAAGGACGTCTAGTGCCTCTTACTTTAGCATCCAGAATACCAGACTGCAGAAATAAGCTGATTGCTCCCTAATAGGATGGAACGTTCCAGGAACGTGCCTGGAACGTTCCGTGCTTTTAGGGCTGCGTTGGAAACCCGGGATTTACCTAGGCTGTCTAGTCTGGAAGTCTCACCTTACCCAGGTCTGACGCTAGTGTGGCCTTGGTCTGACCTTATCTAAACCGTCTAGTCTCGAATGTCTGGTCTGTCCCAGGACTCTACGTAAAACTAGGTTATGGTATTTATGACAATTGCACTCATTGGCACTAAACACGAAGAAAGTGAAATTGTTTCGTGCTAAGTTGAAGGGTACTATGAGAGACTAGGTTTGAACTTTACATATTAGGCGCCAATAGAGATAACTGAGAATATGGTACTTTTGACAAAATATCGAATGACTTAAGTCGTTCGATACATGTGAGAAAAAATAAACTCACAAACCTCAGCACAACGATATACGAATATACGAGATTGGCAACGAATAGCTAATGCTATTCTTATGGGAGTGTATACAGGGTTGCATACATTTTGGTAAGCACCAGCGTGGCCACCCTGTATATATACAGAAAATCGCGGATCCTCCGAAGTACATCAAAATCTATGTTCAATTGAGTTGCAACAAATTTGAGCCACACGGATTCATTATAGGAATCTAGGGGAAGAGCATAATTTAGAGAGTGTTTTTTCTCATCCAGAGCAACGTGAAGTGTCGTTTACAAACTGCCAGTTACCTGTCAAAATGATTTTGTCGGGCGTTATTTGGGTGAAATAGATGTTGATAAGAAGGTTTAATTTTTTTCGGAATCCCTTAATATATAATAGACTATAATATAATATATAATATTTCACACCACTTTAATATATAATATACTCTAATACATATTTTAACCATCATGATCGTCAAAGCCGTTTTTGATCAAATTTGATTTGATTTTTCATCTTATAGGGGTAGCCACTTGCCCCTGCAATATGGATCACATTCGAACGGGGGCATCCTGACGATGCTTATCCTGCTACGGCCTATTATTAAAAATAAAAAGAATTAAGGACACTTTGATAGAAAATAATATATTTATAACAAAACAAAATATTAAAAACGTTATAAATAATTATTTTCAATCACTCTTCCAAGAAACTTCTTTTTAAATTAAATGTTTTTTAAATATAAGCTGGTCTTTGGAATTCAATGAAAATAAACTGTTATTTATAGAATATATGTGTTATAATTTGAAGCATGGAATCAAAAGTTACACAATTTATATACATTGTTGTGCATTGTTTGATAATTCTTTATTAAAATTACAAGAATCCTTTTTTAAAGAATTTTGAATTGCGCGCCAAGTACGACCAACCAGTGCACAGCATTAACGGATGCGTAGTAGCACAGGGTGCCAACATTGGCATCACAGACCCCAAACCCCCAAACAGACTGACCCGACCCAACCCGAGCTGTTATGTCATGGCTTGTTGATTGAATCAAAAAGGCCAAAAACAAGGAAGAAGATCCGAACCCGAAAGACGAACCTAACCTAAAAAATAAACAACATGCAAGATTGCGACTTGCGCCGCAAATCTAAACGTATAACCTCAAAGTGTGGAACGTATAGAGTGAAATCTTATTATTTCCTGTAATAGAGAGGGAAATGTCTTAAAAAATGTCAAATTAACTCTGCATTTTCAATGAAGATGAGTCACATAATAGTGATACGCAGTTACAAACCTGGCGACGAAGTAACTTGTCGTGAGATGGTAAAGGATGCTGTGATGTCTTCGATGAACGCCGAATTTTTGGGAAATTTATTGAAGGAGTTTACTTTCCAGTTGATGATTCTTTTTGCAGCTATTATGTTCATATTCTTTGGTTTGCCGTTCACAATTTGTTTCACTGTCATTCCTGCCGTTATTTTTTTCATGTACGTTGGAACGTATGCAGGATACGCAACGAAAGCTATGGAAGTTGATCAAGAAATAAGCAGGATTCCAAGGTAAAAATACGTTTATTATGGATAGATTTCTTGGAAAATGGTATGCATGTCATCTTTGAGCTGGTGTACAATTCTTCTTGGTTATAAAATAGTTTGTACGTAGGAAAAATCCACAATTTGGTGAGTTTTTCGTTTTTTTTTTTAAGTTTTGAAGCAAAGTATTTAGAAAGATTTCAAAGGATTTTCACAGTGTTTCTAAAAGGAAAACAAGTAACTATAAAATGTTCTAAGGATTTCAAGTGATTGAAGATTATTTCAAGGTATTTCTAAGATCCTTTTTAATTGTATGACCTATGATAAGATTTTAAAGGAATTTGAAAAGATGTTTATAGATTTCAACTAATTTTATAAGACTTCAAGGGACTTAGACTTTTTTGGACGATTTTGTAACAGTTTTCAATTGGTTTCAAAATATTTCACGGTATATTGCACAACTTCTAAAAGTTGCATAAGATTTCTAGAGATCAAAGTATTTAAAAAGATTTCAAGGATTGGCAAAGTATTTCGAATGTAAAATATTTTTATCGATTTGTTACAATACAGACCTAATTTAAAGGTTTAATTAATTAAAAAGGTTTTTTTTTTAATATCCCAGATTCAACAATGTAGTAGTAAAACAATTTTGAATTTAAATTGTTGAAAACTGAATGAGATTGCAATTGCAAAAATTAGGCAATTTGTTTTGTTCTTCTGCTGTGTTTTCGTGATAAGTCCATTTGTGTTAATTTGTCAATGTGTAAGAATATATTATAGCTTGAAATCTATTATTGATCAAAGTTAAATTTGAAAGCTACTATTATAAGCAGTAAGGCTCTCAAAATAAATAAAATGCAAAAAGCTGTTTGATGTTCTATCCGCCTATCTAAAAAGAAGTGTTGTAACAAAATACTTTGAAAATCTCTCCAGAAAATTATTCAACTAGTAATCGGCAATATCTAACATCAGAAATTAATTACTGTTAATTTAATTTGAGAATATTACGATGGTGAAATGTTTAATAGTTCTTGCAAATAAAGCTTTTAAGATATCTACTTTGATAATAGCATCAAACTTAGTTTCTTAAAAAAATAATTTAATTGCCGTTAATTCTTTAATACCGAGGGTTTGATCATTTAAATTTTTAATGTACACTAGATATTAAGATTTCACAACGTTTCAAAACATTTCTAAATATATCCTTGGAGTTTGAAAAGTTTAAAAAAATGTCAACGTTTCTGAAGTATTTCGAAATATTCCATGGGATATATAATCGTTTCAAATCATTTCAACAGATTTAAAGGATTTTAGGAGTTTTAGATCAATTTAAAAGATTACAAAGAATTATATGGAATTTTAATGGATGTAGAAATCTTTTGATTGATTAAAAATCATTTCTAAAGAATTGTAAAAGATTTTGGACTTTCTTTCATAAAATATATATGAATTTTAATCGATTTAAGAATATTTGAAGGTGTTTTCAATGGTTTCAAAATATTTTAGGATATATTCTAAATCTTTCAAAGGTTTCAATTGATTAAAAAAAATATTAAAGAATTGCAAAGTATTTACAAAGTTTTCAGGGACTTCTAACGATTTCAAGTGATTGAAGACTATTTTAAGGTATTTCTAAGAATCTTTTTAATTTTATGACCTATGCAAAAATTGTAAAGGAATTTTAAAATATTTTTATAGATTTCAACTAATGTTATAAAATTTCAAGGGATTTAGACTGCTTTGAACGATTTTGTAACAGTTTTTAATCGGTTTCAAAATATGTCACGGTATATTACACAACTTGAAAAAGTTTCAAAAGAGTTCAAGAAATTTCTAGAGACCCCAAAGTATTTAAAAATATTCCAATTGATTTTATAAGATTTCAAGTCATTTCTAAAGATTTTGAGGTGTTTCGGAGGATTTAAAGTTATTTCTAAAAGTGTTGAATTCAGAAGTAATTTCATAGGTTGAAAAATTATGAGGCATTTCAAATTATTTCAAGCAAATGTATGGAATTTAACAGGCTTTCCCTATTTATCGATTGATTATGATGAATTTGTACAAATTTTGAAGTTCTCCAAAGTATTTGAAATTATTCTAAGACATTTTTTGAGGTTTCAGATAAATTTATAAGATTTTATGACCTTTCAAGAATGGTTAAACCCTCATTTAATACTAATACATAAGTATTTTAAGATAAACGAATTTTTATTTATATTGTTCTTATATGGTATGTAGCCAGTCTATATTACCTATATTATAAATATAGTATTTAATGGTTAGTTAACTAAATTAAAATGCATGTATTCACTTTTGATTCAGTAAAGGCATATTTCGCTGAATATTCATTTTCAAAAGATATAAATTCACAATTTCTTGTTTAAGGCCATTTGATGAGTATAACAGCTGATCAAGTCAGTCCTAAGATCAATATTTTTTCATCCATATCGAAAAATAAAAGTTTGAATAACGCGTAAATTTTTTCGGGAAATGTTCATATATATTAAAGGATCGTTTGTGGCCTTGCAAAGAGTTGGTGGAAGAAAAAAGTTTATTTATGAAAATAATTATTATCGACGGACGCATTCAGTCTTTACAGCAGAAGTTTGACTTCTCACTTTCTCTGTCGGGAATCATGCAATCTGTTTTACCCACAGACCCGTAGAAGTTCGAAATTGTCTACTCGCTGCGCTAGTGCTGCTCTGAAACAGCTGATATGTATGTCAGACACGTGCTATTTAATGATTTCAATTTGTTTATTTGCATCAAAAGTGCAAACATTTGTTGTTGAATTATTTGTGTATAATGTTCGTGAGCGATTTTTGTTGTTTTGCCCCACTTTGATCAATATAAACCTCATAATTAGCCCATTGACACCGTTGCAAATTGCTTGCAGGGTTTGACGACAGCATGGTCGGTATTTCTCCAAAATAGTAACTTTTTTCAGTATTCTAATTATTTAGGACCAGAGACATATTCTTGCATGCTTTCTATTTATCGTGCCAAGTTTTTAGCACGATATCTCATTCCGTGTGGATGTAAGTTGGGGAAAGAAAACTTCCACTGGTATTTTCTTAAAAAAGATTTTTTCTCAAAGTTTCCACCGGAACAAAGCAGAGACGTGGACTTTATTACCTCCTCTTTTATTTCCCAAACTTTCAGAGCGATACCTCATTTCGTTTAGACGTAAATTGGGAAAGAAAAACTGAAGACCAGGTATGGTCATGTGACCCTCTCGTCACATGGCCTTAAATATGAAATTAGAAAATAATGTTATACGATTACTATATTTAAAATTTTTTAAATAAAAGTATATATTGTTTTTTAAAATGCTATATTTTAAAAGAACATGTTTAACCACTTTTACATTTTTACTTAATGAACCTGTAATCGGAATTTCAAATCTTCTTTAAAATGCATCTTAGGAAAAAGCACATTTTTATGACAACCTAAGTTTGATAATAAATCGAATTAGTGATATTTGAAACATACCGAAACAATGGTTATTTTAATTTTGTCAAGAAATGGATTTATTACTTCTTGTTTTGCTACTCCCCATATTCTAAATAGATATTCGCGTTGTTGCTATAGATTCTACATGGCGAATGCATTTTCCTGCTTTTGGGTAGCGGAAGCCTTCGAACCGTATTTGATGTCCCGTCATCCGAGCCAAGTACATTACACAATCATGACCGAAGATCAATTTCGTGAATCGAACATTGATGTTTCTTCGCAAGCGAAAAAAATCGTTGGGACAATTGCATTAGCCAAGAGTCGGAGTGTGGAAAAAGGTGCGTGGATCAAACGACTATGTGTTCACAGAAATTACAGGAGGAAAGGTATAGGTTCTTGTCTTTTAAATGTCGCTGTTCAATTCGCTGTTGCGCAGGGCTACAGTTGTGCCAATATCGTTGCTTCTGAATATACTGAGGGTGGCAGGGAATTGTGCTTTAAAAAGGGCTTCGAATTAAAACAAATGTACCACAAAACTGTGGTTGGGTCGCTCATTACGACACTAATGTTCGAATTGAGTTATCAAATCAAGCCTAGTGAAGATGAATATAATAGTTACAATCCTTACAGAAGAAACACCTCCGATTGACGACTTAATCTCTTTCCGGTTCCTTGTTTACCTTATTCTTTTTTGTATTTAGTTCAATTTAGATTGGACGATATACAGAATAATCGATGAAAAACTTTTCAGAGTTATAGTTTCAAGTAAAGACTTGTGTTCACTTTGTGCCAAAGCGGGAGGCTGAAGAACTTTGTACTACTATATGTATTAGTAGTTTTAATAGGTTTAAAAATAGTAATCAATTTCCTAATATGCTCAAGATCCAATTCCACGTTGCCAATTTAACATCGTTAAAAGCTCATTTCGAGCAGCATATCACGAGCTGCATTTAAAATCTATACAATGACAATATTTAAAAAAAAAAGGAAAATTACTAAGGAAAGTATTTTTTCACAATATAGTAGAAATTATTTTATAATTCTTACATAATCCATCTATTTTTACAAAGCAGAATTCTATTTACATTATATCACTTTTTCATAGCATTCCAATATTGTTCAAGTTCTCGTCCTTGCCAGTGTTTTTCCTCCACCTCCAATAGGTACCTGAAATAATTGATTTTCAAAAATCAGGTTCAGATTCTGAATACTTTTCTTTTGGATTTTTAAAAGATTAGGCCTGCTTCGTCTCACTGTCATAAGTCTAAAGCCAAAATTATCTAACGCTGTAGTTAGAATGATATTAGTACCTACTAGAAAGATAGAAATGTGTTCATGCTTTTCTCCAGTTTTTCAAACTTACCATTGTGGATCGAAAATATTGAGGTGCTTTTGAGAATAACCCGCACATAAAAATGGTCATGTATGTCAGAGTTAAACGAGACACTTTGAGAGTCTCTGATAGCCGGTAGTATCCAGAAATAAAAGAATATCAGTTTATATTTTATATTTTAAAGGGCGAAAATTCGAACCCATAAATGGGTTTGACTTCCATAGTTGACTATATTTGGATTTGTATGAGTCCAATGAAAAAATACATAACTTCTAAAACCTTCGATTGTATATTAGAAAGTATAAAATTATCAAACATTTTTAAGTCTCAAATTTTAAGTTTTTCATATTTTTTAACGTTTTGCAACTTGAAATCGTCCACATTTTCACGATTAGGATAAAAAATGGTGAATAGCAGGACTCCAATTGTGAAATTAATTAATTTGTATTCAATATTTATATTTGTATTTCATGTATTTAATTTGTATTCGAAGTCTTAAAAATTAAGACTTCGTTTAATCATATAAAAAGATACCTTGGATCTTAAACAGTTTACAGTTTTATTACGTTAAGATGAAATAATTCAAAGTATAAACCTTCCCAATTCAAAAACTTGTAATATTCCCAGTAAAAAGCCTCGAAAAGTGAATAATTTTACGTTAAAGCCTTTTTAAGCTATTGAAAAATTGAACATTAAAAATTAGTCAAAGCGCCTACAAGGAAGAATTTCATAGCTTCAGATGCTTATATTTTGGGCCCTTTATCAATGTTGGACCCATCAATGTTGATTTTCGGACTTATGTCAAATTTGTGCTCAATATAAATTTTTGGCCCTATATCAATTTTGGATTCTAAAATTGTTCTCAGTTGAATAAGTTGAACGTGAAAAAATGTAAATATAAATAAAGTGTTTAAATTGATTTTAAATTATTAAATATTTACAATTTCAAACGTTTGAACTTTAATTCTTTATAATTGAAAATTTTCTCAAGTTAGAAATTGCTCCATTTTTAAGACTTTAAATTAAGGATCACTTTATACTAAGCCAGAAAGATAACATATTCTTCAATTTTGGAAGCTAAAGTTTGAAATTATTAAACTTATCTTAAAAGTCACGCTTCGCAGATATTTATTTCTGAGTCACTTAGTTCAGGTGTTCAATTCTGAACCTTATAATTAAAATTATTCCATATCAATTGCTTAAAATTTTAAACCGTTTCTTTTCGGAAACTGTTAATTTGAAATTATTAAATTTAAAATCTGTAAAGTCTAAACCTTCATTCAACATCGAAATACGAAGTTATGAATCTGTCACGTTTCGTAAGTTTCGTGGTGATAGAAATTAAATACTTAGATGCTTGAAAAATTGCTCATAATTAAAGTCGATGCGTGCCTTTGAAACACAAAATATAAAGTGGTGTTAGTAGTAAAAAATAATCTATACACTGTTATTGTCACTCAGAGATGTTACTTTGATACGTACAATGAGATTTAAAAATAGCTCTATTTCTTAAGCTAATGAATATAGTACTTACTTTTCTTGAATCTCCTTTAGAATAAGCTTTTCTTTACCAGAAATTCCGTTTCGGAGGACTTCAGTGTTGACCCTCAACTGATACAAGTTTTGTATTCCAACCAGATTTGTACTGACGTCTTCGCATTGCATTGCGTGCCAAACTGCTAGTTTGGCCAACTCGATATCGTGATCCTAAAATTATAATACTTCTAATAGTCGCTCTTGATGCATACAAAACAGATGTCATTCGCGAATCATTTCTCCGTCGATTATCCAGAGAGTAAAAACCTTTTTTAGTATTAATGTTTGTCTGAAACGAACCTTGCAATAACGTGCAGCATCTGCACATTTTTTCTTAGCATCAGTCGAAGCTGGGTGCCATTCGGGTGGACCTTGATTTGTAAGAAGGCCCATGCAGGGAGTGGCTGCGTTTATAATTCCAACATCATGTTTCTAGAATTATTTTTATATTCGATTTATAATATTTTAGTATTACGTTCTTAGAGTATAGATTTTGATGTTAGTGCATTGTAACTGAAATATATTTTTTTTCCTTATGTGTCAATTTACCTTAAAGAAAGGAATGTATTGTAGTAAAGTGTCGTCTATGAGTGTTAATCTTGCGTAGCTCAAAACAGTTGCAATATTGATATTACTTTGCTCAATGCATTCTTTAAGAATGGTGACAGGGTAGCCAGTGATACCAATATGTTTTGCGTTTCCTTCCGCTACTTGTCTCGATAGTTCTGGCAATGTTTGGCTGATAACAATGTCTAGAGATGGTGCAAATTCTATGTCATGAACCTAAAAATGTTATTTCGTTATGTTTAGTTTCTAACGTTAAGGTTCGAGTACAGTTTTGTGACACAGGAAAGTGAATCTAAAATCCAGCTTACTTGAATAATGTCTACATAATCAAGTCCCAATAATTTCAAACTATTCTGAAGACTTTCTTTGGTTTTTTCTATCGTGAAGTCAAACATGTGTTCGTAATCCAATTCGTATCTTCCAACTTTTGTAGCTATGTAATAAGCTTGGCGAGGTATTCCTTTCAGGGCCTGTTTTGAAAAAATATTTAATATTTGAGAGAACAAAGAGTAGAATATTCAGTAGGCAACAGATTATTATTTCATACCTTGCCAAGGACAGTTTCAGAACGTCCTTGTCCATACCACGGAGCTGTGTCGATGTAATTAACACCTTGCTTTATAGCCAGTCTAACCACCTCGATAGCTTCATTTTCATCAAAGGTGCTAGTGAAAATAAAGTTTATTTAGAATGTAGTATTTTCAATTTTTCTTGCAGTTACATATATTTATTTCAATTTAAAAACCCATAGTGACAGCCAAAAGGTCCACCTCCTAGAGACAGTTTGCTAACTTTAAGACCAGTCTTTCCAAGTGTTCTGTATTCTACTGTTTTTACGGCATCCAGGTCATGGAATCCTTCGACATAAGTTGGGGGTAAAGGTTTCCTGAAATCAAGTACTTTTATCTTAAAGCTCTTATTAGATAAGATTAATACTTTTTAATTTCTTCTGGAGTGAAAAATAGAACTGATATTTGAT
>NC_046663.1:108313615-108330815 GCF_010883055.1 Belonocnema kinseyi | reverse complement strand
AGACATTTTGTCAAATTTAATTACAAATTAAAGCATTACAAAATGTTTTCTTTAGCATATAAAGTAAATTAGGGATTATGGATGATAGAAAGATTAGCTCCTGTATTATTTGAAATTTTAGAAAGTTCTAGTTTTAATTCTTCCAGAATGAAGTTTGTATTCAAACTAAAATGCAGGTGTCTGCTTAAGGGTTTATTATATTGTAGTTTGATTATTTGAATTAAAAAAATGTTATTTTTAATGAAAAGTGACGTCAGTTTCGCTTGTATGTACCTGAAGTTCCGAACTTTCAAATGAACGAATTTTTTTACTAATAATTATGTAAACTATAAAAAGGGCTAAAATGTTTGTTCATTTATATTGGAATTCATTTATTATTGAAACAGAATTATAATGCATATTTTAAAATGCAGTTGGAACAATATTGATGGATAAAATAAAAATGGGGAAATACATTTCGTTCATTTGAACGTTCGGAACTTCAGCTTCATTCGCTTGTTAAATTTTGATAGTATAGACATAAATATGTATCAAATGAAAATATACTCCTGTGTTAGATGCCGCTTTACTCCTAATATGCAAAAATGGTTATGTATGTTTATTATCGAAATTTATTTATCTAATTGACGCAAGTTTGAAATAAAAATGATTCACAAAACGCGTTTTCAAATTTATTTATAGATATAGTTATACTGTATATTTAATTGCAAATGAGACTCAAATTTATTTAAGGAGTAGGGGCGGGGAAATAGTTTAAATTAAAAATATTAATATAAAACGCGTAATTTCTTCTTAAATTGACTATCATAATTCGAAGTGTAGATAGAAATAAAAAAGAATAACTACTTACATTGTTTATATTTAAAGTACACAATTGATCGAAATCACAGTTCTTCAGAACGCAAGAGTACGTTTTTTAATGATTAATTTATCATTTCCGTATACCTTTTTAGAAATATAATTAAAAATTATATTCTTTAAGGATAAATATTCTCCTTAGCACAATTTGTACTCTCATGTACGAAAGATTGATCACAACGGAGCCACAATCATGATAATAATAACAGCGGACATTATTTTGATAACAGGCGGAATGTTCGGTGTTCAGTTAGAATAGACATTTCTGAACACTGATATCGGAAAATCGCCATCTGAATTTGTTATTTACAAGTTTTCTGAGAATCACACTTCAAGCGTTGATCACCGTTGGTTGGTAAAAAAGTAGACTGCTGGACGATAACGCATCTAAACGTATCACTAGTTGGTATAAAATAAGAGTGCTCTTCGAATTCAATTATAGATATGTCAATCTTATTTACAACCACTTTTTACACTCTTAGTAGGTGAGCGGCACCTATAATTTGGCGCATCTCTTAATTTTAGGTTGCATGTGAAAAAGCAATCTCTGGTTGAATTTTTTGAAAAAAGAATTTTATGCTAAATTAATTTCAAATTTTTTAACCATACCGATGCGGAGATAATTAATGTCAAAGTTGACTAATTTAACATGTAGTTCATGAACAGTGCATAGGCACTCTTCACATTTTAATTTATATAGTAATTAAACGCAATGGTAGAGAAATTAAAAAAATGTCGGTATTAGTGCTGCTTCAAAATGCAAATTAAAAAAAATATATATATCAAGTCTTTCCACCGTGCAGTTTCATAGATAATTCAATGAAAAACATTGAAATTTTAGTCACTTTCAAACTGATAAGCATAACAGTATCGCACAGAGGCAACACTGTTCCCTCTCTCCAGCTTATCTGCTGTACCAAGCTATTCAACGCACATGACAGTTGATCAGCCATGGCTAGGTTTTAATTCCGACGTAGCAAGATCTACGAATCTCCCGCTGGCATAATAGTGGTAACTATACGTATACACAAATCCTACGAATTCTATGCCAGTAGCGCAGTGAAATCTTCACCATGTTGGTCTGTGAAATTTTTTCAATGTAGTATGGCTTGACGGCGCCCCATGGAACTCTACTATTTGTACGGGGATGGAATTTACATACAATCTTAACGAACGAACCAAGAATAAAGTTCATATTTGTATAGAAAATTAAATTTGTATCCAAAAAGATCAATTTTTGACAATAAATAGAATGGTCAAGTTTCAAGTCGCAAAATTAATTTTCATTTAAAAACAAATGTTTCACCAAAGACATAAAATTCTACCAAAAAAAGAATAATTAAATACATAAAATTTCAACCAAGTTTTCAATTTTTAAAAGAATTTTCAGCGTAATAGTTGAATTTGCCACCGAATAATGAATTTCAATTCAAAAAGAAAAATTAGACACCGAGAAGATAAATACTCTACCAAAAAAAGACAAAGCTTCAACAAAATACAGAAATTTTCAATCAAAGAATATAAATATTGAACCAAACATGGAATTTTCAATTTTCATTAAAAAAAAATTAATTTACAACAGGACAAAAAATTCGACAAAATAGTTAAATTTTAAACAATAAGTAATTTTTTAAAACTAAAATAATAGATCATTAACCAAAAAAAATTAAAATCAATAAAGGCAATTAATAGTGCTCGTGGCATTTACCTAAATGTTACATTTTTTACTGCTGATGTTCAAAAATAAAATTTTGATATCAAAACAAACATATTGAATATACATCTATGTGTTATCCTGAAAATTTGTCTCCTGGGGTTTTTGGGGTCGCTGAATCCGAATATGAAGTTTAAATTCCGAAATCCAATATGGCGGATGCAATATGGCGGACGAAAGTACAAAAACGGTTCGATTTGGATAAATCTCGGTACTTACGGGTTTTTGGGGTCGCTGAACCCGAAACTGAAGTCAAAATTCAAAAATTTTAAATGGCGGATATTCAGCGACCCCAAAAACCCATAAGTACCGAGATTTTATTAACAAGAGCCATAAAATACGAATCAAAACTTATTTTTAAAATATCAAATCCATATAAATTATTCAACAAATTTATTATTGCATTTAACCAATTTTCTGTAATATTGAGAATGTTGCGGTTTCTCTTAATTTTTCAACATATTATCAACTTTTAATTAAGAACGTAATGATAAGGAATAATATTCGACAAAAAAATTTTTTAAACAATTCATTATTATTTATCGCAATATTCTTTAAAAATAGCGTAGAAAATTGCAGTTTGCCTATAATTTTCCACTCCTTATCCACTTTTCAATTAGTGTGAGGTAATAATTGATGCAATATAATATACATAATTGTTAAAAAATATTAATGCTCGACAGTTTCTGGGGTTTCCTTAAATTTTAAACTTTTTCTTCACTTTTTCACATTTGCATTAATTATTACCTCACTTTAAATGCAAAGTGGACTATCAGTTGAAAATTTCAAAAACAAAAAACTCTACTATCTCGCATCACTATGGGAGAAGATGGTATTAAATTACATCCATAATTACCTCACACTAATTGAAAAGTGGATAAAATCCGAATATTTCCGAGAAAATCACAACTTTCTAGCATTATTCAAAGACAATATTTTTTTTTAATAATACTGAATTATTTAAAAAATAATTTTTGTCAAATTGAAATAATTATTACCTGATTCCAATTGAAAAGTTGAAAATAAGTTGAAAAATTCTGAAAACCCGCGACTTATTAACAGTAAATGAAATGAACAGTAAACTCTTATTCCAGTGAAGTGCACAACGGTATAATTGAATAATAACTATATCAGTTTGAAAATTACATTTACATTTAAGACTCGACATCCTTGCACACACTAACCTCTTTTCCCATCTTTGAAGGATTACTATTTTTCCTCATGTATTACAATTTTTCCCTTCTTCTCGAATATCCTTTTCAATTTTTGTTATGGTTATAAAATTGTACTCTTTGGTTGAAAATTTAATTATTGTGTTAAGAATGCAACATACATGATGTACTTTGTAAGTAACAGTTTCATTAAACAAATGTCTTACAGAGCTGTATTTTCGTACAAAAAGATTTACTTTTTCTTAAATTATTATTGAATTAACTTTCTTGCAATGATTAAACAACGAAATGAATAAAAAAATAATGTATGCGATTGCTGTAAACATTTCGTAGGATAAAGCGTAAAATTTATCATTTTTACCTACAAAAAAGGCGTTACTTTCAATGAAAATTTCCGACAAATAAGTAACATTGGTTCAAAAACTCGATATGAGGCACTGAACAACAATCTGCGTAATTCATATTGATAATTTCTATACATAAATCTGACAATCTGCCGTTCGATTGTAGAAAAAAGTAATCTTTCCTTTAATAATTTTTGTGATAAGTGATTGTAACATCGAACCAACAGCATTGTATGGGAATTGATGTTCCTGTTTGTTACGAATAATTTTGTAGATAATAATTATATGTTCATCATGTTAATGTAGAAAGAAGACCAGAAAAGTTCGTTAACAATTGATATTTATAATAGTAATACGATTACTGTAAAAAAAATTTGAATGTACCAGTTGACATTTCGCACTGTCAATGCGCATATACTATTTTCGTTATTGTAAACGTGCATGCAGGCATGAAAATATAGGAAAAATATATTCGTAAAGGGGTATTTAATTTCTCTTCTTCATTTATTCTGCACACAAGCTCCAGTTTTACTACACAGTTGAACTGAAAAGAACTATTCACAGAACACAAATATCACTAATACATATATTTTTTTAAGTTTTCCAACCTTACAGACGGACAAGTACCATCGACCCAGAGTCAAATGAAGCTTAACTTATTTCTGGGGTGTATTTTTTCTTTGTAGCAACTCAAAACAATTTCGCCATAATGATTTATATCCTACAAAGTCAGCGACCTGAGATTAATCAAGGGGTGAAGGCAAAAGAAACATTGTACGTGCGATATGCGGTACAGTTTTTTCATGAAAGAAGGTGAAATGGGTGACAATACGAGACCCGGGTACTGGCTTGGATTATGGTAATAATTTAAATATAAAATACATGAAGTACTCGAGAATTGTAGTTGCTACCAAATCGACGTTGCACAATTGTTGCTCACTGCAGAAATAAGGTAAGCTTCAAGTAACATACATATTCTGTAAATATACATATTCCGTAAATAAAGCATCGCAGTTTGTGAAAAAGCAGGAATAAGCACTTCATTGAATTATTGTGTAGGCTCCATTTAATTTCCACCACGGCCCACATCTGGCGGACATCTTTCTCAAGCTGAAAAATAGATCACATAACGTCGTAACATACCATAATCTCGATAATCAGTAACAGTTGAATGGAAGACGTTTTACTTTCAATATTACACGAATCAAATCCCTTGGTGAGCGCACACGGACGAGTGTAGTTTTTTTTTCATTCGAATATTAACACGTGCCACTGGACACTTCAAAATCCCATTTAATTAACATGGAGAAATTCGGAATTTTCGACAAATTGAACTCATGTTTTAGAGTTTCATCGAAACGTATCAAACTTCGTAGGGTTTGAAGAGAAGTGTCTACGTAATAAAAACATACTTATAACTTTTATTTCCAACCCACCCTTACCCTTCCCGCAGCGCCCCAAATATGAGCCAAAAATTTTAAAAGAAACATTTTTATTTATTATTGTATCTTTTTAGCAATTTTCCACGTCTTTTTCATACAAAAAAAATTACTAATGGACAATTGGAATATTCACCATGTCTTTTTAAACAATTTTAAATTGTTACTCGCAAGTTTGAGGACGCCTAGGCCGCGCGACTGTTGGTTCTCATGCTTCGCCGTCGATGATAAATTAATCTTGTGCTTCACGCTCGATAATGTATTTACCTCGCGCTACGCGCTCTATCTTTGTGCATAGACTTTTTAAAGCTAAAGGTGAAAGCATTGACAACAGTAATTTGGTAATTGTAAATTCTCTTCCGTTGAAGCTCCATCGGCCTTAACGAGCACATTCTCATCACGTATCTCATGCTTCATACTTGAATCTATTCCTGAAATTTTATGTTATTCCCATAAATGTATATTGCGAATTCTTTAAAAAAATTGTTGATGTTAAAAATTTTATTGCAACTCTAATCGTTTTTCCATAAACTGAACTTGCTCATTTATAATATTTTTATGATTTAAAGTTTACACATACGGTCTACTGAGCAGCCTTACAGTTTTTAACTTCTAAGTTATATATATATATATATATTTTTTTTTTTTTTTTTAATGCATTTATACATTTGAGAATCTTTGATATACTGTGAAATTGTTGCATGAAAAAATATAATTTTTGGATTTTCCATTATTTTGTATGCTGTCAAAATTAGAATTTTTGATTTTTCAAAAAAATTCAAAAAGTTGTTATAATAATCTTGTAGGGCATTTAGAAATCAAACTTTTTCTTATTTTGTCTTTTTTCATATCGTCCGTTATTTGGCTTAAAACGTTCATTTTCGTGTGTTTTTTGGTATTTTGTACATACTTTAACTCTGGTAATTTTTTGTTTTAGGACATTAAACGAGTGTACCAAAGACCAATCATATAGAATGATTTTTTCAAAATTTATCGTGCTCACAGACAAAAAAGGTATACATTAATACAGACAGGCAGACACATTTGTAAAAAAACCTATTTTCGGATTTAGGGGGTCTCAAATCTTGGACACTTGATAAAAACTGGAGTGGGGGTCAAAGTTTACACAAATCGAATACCTTTTCTGGTGAGAATGTAAAAATGATTTATTTGCCATGAATAATTTTTTTATAGTTCGGTTTTTGGTTTTAATCGTTAAAAAAATAGCATTCAAAACATAAAAAATGTAATTTTTTGAAACCCTACACACGCGATGAAAAAGAAATTAGAAGACAAAAGTTGTGTTAAGAATGTGCCCACGCAGCTGGCAGATTTTTTGTACTGTTCATGATGTTTTTCATGGTTAAAGCAAAAACTACGCATCCAATCAAAAAGTGATTAATAAAAAAATTGTAGATCTTTTTTAAATGCACAATTTTTGGTTTTCCATCTTTTACCGTATTTTGCACAGCTTGGCCGAAATATGTACTTTTTGAATTTTTCATTAGGTTCGAATTTTTGAATACTATAAATAACCGCACAGAGAATTTTTAAATTTAAAAAAAAGTGGTCTCAAAAATATTCAAAATGTGCCCACTTTTTGAATTTTTATCCAAAATGAAATTGACCTTTAGTTTAGGACACTGAAAAAGTGTATCAAAGGCCAATCGAATAAATTGATTTTTTCAAAAGTTATCGTGTTCACAGACAGACTTACATACAGACATACGAGGTGTGTTCAAAAAATAAGGAGACTTTATTGTTTTCTCCAAAAATATTTATTTATTCCTCAATATTTATGTTGTCCCCTTCAAAGTAATCCCCCTCAGATATAATACACTTGTGCCAATGCTTTTTCCAATCATCGAAGCACTTCTGATAATCGTTTTGTGGTATAGCCTTGAGTTATTTCAGCGATGCAGTTTTTATCTCCTCAATCGTTGAAAATCGGTGTCCTTTCATGGGTCTCTTCAGTTTTTGGAAAAGAAAAAAGTCACTGGGGGCCAAATCCGGTGAATATGGAGGCTGAGGCAGGACTGTGGTGCTGCTTTTGGTCAGAAAATCTTTCACAAGCAACGATGAATAAGCGGGTGCATTATCGTGATGCAAAAATCACGAATTGTTTTTCCAAAGTTCCGGACGTTTTTTGCGTATCGCCTCACGCAAACGTCGCATCACTTGAAGGTAATACTCCTTATTGACCATACGACCTTGTGGTAAGAATTCCTGATGCACTACGCCACGGTAATCAAAGAAGACAGTGAGCAAAACCTTCACATTTGACCGAACTTGACGTGCTTTTTTCGATCTTCGAGACTCAGAATGCTTCCACTGAGACGATTGGGCTTTAGTTTCGACGTCATAACCATATACCCACGATTCATCCCCAGTTATAACCCTTTTGCGAAAATCAGGATCATTATTGACTTCATTCAACATTTCCTGAGCGATGGATCTTTTGATCAAAATTAAGCAGTTTTGGAACAAATTTCGCTGACACACGTCTCATGCCCAAAACGTCCGAAAAGATAGCATGGCATGAGCCAACCGATGTGCCAACATCTTCAGCAACTTCTCTGATGGTAATTCGGCGATTTTTCAACACCATTTCTTCAACTGCTTGAAAGTTTTCATCTGTTGTTGACATTTTGGGACGTCCAAGGCGAGGTTCGTCTTCGACATCCTCTCGGCCTTCTTGGAACAGCTTGTACCACTTATACGCATTTTTCTTACTCAGAGTAGACTCACCGTATGCAACTGTCAACATTTCAAGAGTTTTAGAGCACTGGATTCCATTTTTCACACAAAATTTAATGCAAACTCTTTGCTCCATTTTTTTCGAAAGAAGAAAATCGCCGAGCACACCAAACCCTTCTAACCTGTTACGCCTCTGCCAGAAAAACAACACGAGCTATACAGTCAAAACTGTGAACGTATGATCGTGACGAGTGTATCAGCACAACAAAATAAAAAAATTTAAACTTGAATGTACGTAGATCGCGAAAATTGAAAAGTCACCTTACTTTTTAAACACACCTCGTACATGCAGCCATACATACAGACATACGTACAGGCATGCACACATATCTACATACATACATATATACATACAGGCATACATAAATACATGCAAACATACATTTGACATACAGATAGATAGACACATTCGTAAAAACCTGTTTTTCGGATTCAGGGGGTCTCAAAACGTGTGTATTTGACAAAAACACGGGGGGGGGGGGATAAAATTTTACACAAATCTAATACCTTCTCTGATGAAAATGTAATAATCGTATTTTCTGATTGAAATTCTGTATTTTGTCATTTTTCTTGTAAATTTTTTTAAAAACATTATGTAATTATTTAAACAAATGTTATTTTCAAACATTCTAAAAATTGAGCCAGAGATGTCCACTTTCTACAAATTGGTATCCTGTGCTACTTTTTGTTGAATAATTAGATACTTAAGATATATTTCTTTAAATGGTTAACAAATTTCTATTTGTTTAACCAATCCTTATTTGCTCAAGCTTTTTTTTCGATAACTAAAAAATGAAATAAAATAGAACACATACAGTTATGTTTATGACTGTATAGTGTATAGATAGAATTAATTAACTGCTTTTTATTTGTTGATACAAATATAATTTGTTTAAATATGTACTCCCCCCCCCAAATACTTTTAAAATCGTATTTTCTGAGTGAAACCTAATATTGAATGATTTTGAGAAGTAGTAAATTCTGCTAAGAGCTTTATGTTATTGCTTATATAATTATTGATTTTTCTTCTCTTCAAATGGACTAATCTTCGAAATCATTCAATATTGTGTTTAATTCAGAAAATACGATTTTTTGAATATTAAAAAAAATTATTTAAACAATTAGAAAATGGCACACATATTTTTTTATACATTGCAGTCAGAATAATAATTATATGTGTTCTATTTTATTTCATTTTTTTACTTATCGAAAAATAGCTTGTTGAGCAAATAAAAATTGTTTAAACAAATAAAAAATTTGTAACAGAAATACGTAAAAATGTAGTTTTTTATATTTGGGTCATATTTGGGGTGCTGCGGTGGAAGTGAGGGTGGGTTGGAAATAAAAGTTTCGACGAAACCCTGGATTTAATCCCTCTGGAAATAGAAACTGGAGGGGGGGGGGGTTGTCTTGTCCTATTCAGTGATAAAATTTTTTGAATTCTTTCAAGAAAAACAATTCTGTTTTTTCTATATGATAAATTATAAATGGTTAGAAAAAATAAAATTTATGGTAATCATGAATGGTTGTAAAATATTCTAAAATACTGAAAAAGTAAAAAATATGCGGCAAAATAAAATTCGTAAGAAAAAAAATTTGTGACAACATTTATGTAAGAAAAAAATGGAAAAAAATATGTAGAAAACAATTTTTTGGGCCAAAAATTTTGTATAAAAAAATCTTTGCAAAACAATTTTGAAAAAAGGCTGGTTTCAAACAAAAATTTGTGGCTAAAAAATTGAGAAAAAAAGAAATTTGTTTTAAAAAATTGTTTAAAAACACTATTCTTAAACAAAGTTATTAACAAAAATGTTTGATAACAATACGTGTTGAAGTTCAGGGCATCGAATATCAGGTACTAAGAATATGAAAAATCGGATATTCGCGATATATCTGAAAATAACATTTTTTTAAATAGATAAGAAAGTTAAATATCGGGTGGGGGGTGGGGGGTGGGGGGTCAGAGTGTTAGAGAATTATAAGACAATAAAAGCAAAAACTGTCTCAGTCCCACCCCCAACAGATTCTGGGTTCCCCCGCACGCCACTCTGATTCGTACGTCCACGTATTCAGCAGCGCCATCTATTGCTCAGAGGCATAAGCACTTGCGACCCTGAAGGTAAGACATCATAGGTAAGAAAGATTTGGATTACACTGCGTTTCTATAACATCGACAGCCCTTAGACTGCAGCGACATCTCTTGGAACGCTGGCACAATAAACGTGTGAAATCACCGACGAAACTTGGGAAATGTGGCCATAAAAATTCTCAGTATTTTCACCCAAGCTTGACTCAAGCTTGGCCCCGACATTGGGAGACTTGGACAAAACTTTCACCAAACATTGGGCCCTGCTTGATGAAAACAAAACACAATCGTCCTTCATATGTTTACATTTATATTTACCGCAATTACTTCTTAACCACAAAAAGTTTGGCGTGTGACATAATTGTGGATTATTCTGCGGCATTTTTTGGATTTTTGTGCATTATATCGCGACATATATGCTCAGCTTTTGGGAGTGCTTCGATATATCATCACGTAATTCACGTAAAGCAGAATCATCTTTGGTAAGAGGTAAGTACTGTTTATTTCATTTCCCAAATTTTAAAGGAAGCAAACTAGGCTACACATTAAGAATTTGTATTCCTATGAATAAATGATTTTTCCTCTGTCTAGAAATAGAATAAATACAAGAATATATTAATAAATAGCAACCATGATACGCGCGCCTTGAGTGCAATTAATTTCTCTTCTTTTGGACACATTTTGTTAATAAAATTCAAAGGGTTCTAAACAAATTCAGATCCAATATTTATATATATATATAATAAGGTCCTACGAGGGACTTGAAAATTCCTTAAAATGCATAAAAATCTTTTCAAGTCATTGAAAATCTATTGAAATCCTTCAAAATTCGCTGAAATCTTTTGAAATTCCTAGAAATATCTGTAAATTCCATAAAATTCCAATACAATATTTAAAATTCCATAAAATCTAAAATATTCTTCAAAATCTACTAAAATTCCATGAAATCCTCTACAGTTTCAGAAAATAATTTGCAGATCATAAAAATCTCGTAAAATTCTTAAAAATTTAATAAGGAACTCTAAAATTCCATAAAATGTATTAAAGTCTCTAAATCGCGTGAAATGATTTAAAATTCGATGAGCAATATTCAAATCCATTAAAAAGTAATTTTCAGAAATCAAAATTTCCTTAAATTTTTACAAGCCTTTTAAAATTCTTTAGTGAAATCCTTTAAGATGCCATTCCCTAAAATTCTTTGAATTCCCTAAACTTTTTTAATAATTTCCTAAAATTTCAAGAATTCTACTAAATCTTTTAAATATTATATAAATCTCTTGTAACTTCTTTATATTCCTAGAAACCGGTAAAATCCTTGAAAATTATTGAAAATTTCTTGAAATCATTAAAAACCCAGGAAATCTGAAAGAATGCCTGGAAATTATTGATATATTCCTTTGAAATCGTTGGAGTGTTTCTGACATAGCATGAATATCAATTTCTATTTACCCTGACAACTACTCGCCTTTCCCTGATATGTACCAGATTTCCCTGACAAATGTCTTTTTTCCCCTGATATTACACTGACATCCCTAAAATGTGGCCACCCTATTGTATGTCTTTTCTAGGGTTGTAAAATTTCATGAAACTTTGGTTCAATGAAAAGTTTCATGAAACTTTCAATGTCTCGTGAAATATTGCAATGTTTCAGAGACGGTGGCGGGAAAATTCAAACCGCATATATTAAGAAGTGAAAATCAATTCACATTTTCGCAAGTAATCGTTGATTAAATAATTCATTAACGAATGCAATATGTTTTAATAATTACTCCTTAAATTAAATACTAAAAATGTATGAACAAAATTGAGTTTTATAGCAAATAAAGTTACATGATTAAGAATTTTAAAAACCCAATTTTCCTATATTAAGTTAATATATATTTATTAGTTATATTAAAGAGACTAAGGCATTTTAAAGTATTCAGAGCAAAAATTTTTTATATTTTCACCAATATCACAATTTTACTGCGGAAACACTGTGTAAAATTTTAAAAAAGTTTAAACTTGCGGCGAAGTGGCATACGATACGAGTAACAAATACCTAACCTGATCTGATTTCCGCGCATGCGCATATGGAAGTTCTCTCCTTTCCCCCTAATGTTTCATGAAACGATGAAACTTTGACTGAAACATTTGAAAGTTTCAAGTGAAAGTTTCAATGTTACAATGAATCGTTTCATTGCTCACAACCCTAGTCTTTTCCTTATTTCAGGAATCTCCATAAGTTTCATTAATACCAAAGATATTATAAACGAAGATGCGGTACGGGGTGTCAGAGTAGGGGAACTATATATAGAACATAACATTTTCTGCTCTATCGAGGTGCTGCCCTCACCGTACTACGAAGTCGAATTCTTGTTTTCTCATTCTTCGTAAAATATTACGGTAAAGCAGCAGAAAGATTTTTTGAAGGCTAGAAAAGTTCCACATGTATGTATCACTTAATTTTTTCAGATCTGAAGCTTGAGTTAGGTTTTCGGTACATAGTATTTTTTTTTTAATTATAAAAAAAGGTTTTCTCGAAAAATCAAATTTTCAATTAAAAAAAAACTATTATTGAAAAAAAATTTCGAGATAAACAAGTGCTGAAAACATTTTTCTTTGAAAAATATTTTATTTTAATTGAAATAATCAAATATTTATACCAATGAAACAACTTTTTCAATGTTTAAAGTTTTTAAACATTATTGTTCAAGTTTAAAATAAGAATAATTAAAATAAAATATATTTCTGGATAAGATATTTTGGTTGAAAATGTACATAGTATTTTTTAAATTACAAAAGTTCCTCCGAAAAAATCGAAATGTTAATTTGAAAAAATAAAAAGAAACTTTTAGATAAATTAATGCTGATTTGAATCCTGTAAAGTTTGTTTGGAAAATGTTATTAGGTTCGAAGAAAATTCAGGGAGAAATTTTTTTCCGTTTGAGACATACTTGTTTTTGTATATTAATTTTCTATACAATTTTTTAACAATTGATTTAATTTTAAATTCAAACAATAATTTTTAATACTTTAAATATTAAAAAAAATTTATTTGATAGAAATATTTTATTATCGTATTTTTAATAAATAAATAATATTGATTAAGAAACTATTTTATTTGGGGAATTTTATTATTTTGGAATTTTCAAATTCGGGAATATTATAAACTGTTCGGGAATTTTATTAGTTTTAGAATTGTACTATTCGGGACAGAGAGAGTTTTACCGAAACGAGAATTTTATTTTTCGTGATATTTCAGTCGTCCCTATAGAAGTACAGGAAATTTGCTCTAATTATAATTTCGGCGCTCGATCTCGTCGATTTTGTCCAACAGTATTAATGAACAAAAAATTTGTATGAAAATGTTTGAAATCACAAAGTTAAGGATAATCTGAATTAAAAATGTAAAAATTCGCTGTACATCCAATTTTTATTCTTGGGTCTTGGCGATTTTGTTCTAATCCATTTCAGTAAATGGTAAACGGGGGTACTTTTCGTTCAGAAAAAAAGTGATTAAAATTCGAAAAAATTGGGTAGACTTTTTTTACATCTAGGTATGTAAAAAAGGTGCACTTCCGAAAATTTAAAAACTAATTTAAAAACTATTTATACTCTTTTAGGATACCAATACAATTTACGCAACACTCATTGTAAAATTTGCAAATTTTTAGGCCGTCAGTTTAAGAACTTGAATTTTAATGTTAAAATTTGCTTCATTTTCAGAATACAGGCTTATTGTTCGAATTTTCAGAATTTTCGTTATAAGTTGTAGGTTAGATCAAAAATAACATTCTGGGATTCGAAATTGTTACAACGCCAAAAAGTTTTTATTTAAAATTAAAAAATGCGAAAATGCACAATTTTCCATGCTCATTTTCAAGCCAGCCAGTCACTTTCTTACTTAGTCGCTTCTTTTGAAAGTCGATCCTCTGCTTTCAGCTTTCTTTTTGAAATATACCTTGAATTCAACGCATTTTAAATTCAATTTTTTTAGCTGCATTTAGATTGAAGTATACAAAGGTTTTTTGTTTTAAATATAAATTAATTAAAACATTTATTTATTTTTCACGATTGTAATTTATAATTTCTAAAATCGAATAATTGTAGCTCATACATGAAAAAGTAGACTAACTTCAAATCTATAGAGGTTCTATCATATATATTGAACTATTATAAGCTCTGATCTTTTTTGAGTTTTTTAAAACTCTTTTGAAAACTTCTTTTTATCAATTTTGGTTGTGATTTCTTAATAAAAGAATAAGTGCTATTTAGTCTCCAGAACAGCAATTTCAAAAATATTTAAAGCCTTAATAGTTGAGACATTTTAAATTTGTCATTCTCAGTATATTGAATAATTTCAAATTTAAAGCTATGTAAATATGTTAGAATTTTTTAATTGAAAGTGTTCGATAATTTTAGATTGAAACATTTCAAATTATTTAGTTACAAATTAAAATCGTATAAAATTGCAGAATTAGAAATGAAAATATTTTAATACTTGAATCATGTTTTTAAAAGGATTTAAATCGTATAAGTTCAGATAAATTGAAAAGTAGGACTATTAAAAATTGGGAGTGCCCGAAAGAACTGAACAAATGTTAAATTTAGCTTCTGCAAGTTTTATTTATTTTTTGATAATTTGGCACCCCCAAAAATTATTTATTTTTTTTTGGAAGAAAATAACCCATAATTTTTGTAAAAATGAAAAAATATATATTAAAGGTATGCTCAAGGTAAGTCTTGTCCAAAAAGCTTGTTCCTAAATAAATGGACATTAAAAAAACATTAAAATTCGGTTTTTTCACGTTTATAAAATTATAATTAAAGGTCACTCAGGGTAATTTTCTGTTCAAAATATTGATTTATAAAGAATGTTTGTGAAACAATAGAACGGATTTCTTCGCCCAAGATACAAAGGTAAATTGTACTATAGTAAAGACAATTGGAAAAATTTAGACGAAAGCCAAATTTTATAAAGAAAACAAACCTTTGGCCTCAAACGTCGACATTTCATGAAATTCGCGAAAGTCATTTTTCGCATAAAACTAATAACTTCTGATTATGGATGAGAATGTAATAAAATAATCATGGGGCCTTAAAAAAGTAACGTTTTTCGCCTCTTGACTTTTTCCATATGAAGCTTTTTCTGGCTTCAAATGTCCATTTTCATTTGGTTTTTTGCATTTTGAAAATCCTATAACTTTGGTAAGTTTGATTTTATCAAAAAAAGTTATAAGGATAAATTGTTCATAATTTTTGTGCCATAAATGGCTATGGATAGAATTTTCAAATTTTAAATAAAAGTGTTCTCAAAAATATTGAAAAAGCTCCAATTTTTTGGATTTTGATCAAAAATGGCTGTTTAACGAATTCGATCTTTCTTTTTGGTCCCTCAAATCGTGTGTCAAAGCACAATCCAATCCGACCAGTCTTTCGAAAGTTATCCGGTATACAGACAACAACGACGACGAAGTCGGACAGACAGACATCGACGTAAAAACTTGTTTTTCTGACTCAAGGGGCCTCAAAACATCGACATTTGATTGAAATCCGCGAAAGTCATTTTTCGCAAAAAACTAATACCTTCTCATTTTGGATGAGAATGTAAATTACTATTTCCAAAAAAATGGAAGTTGTTCTAAATATTGAGCTAGATTCGCGACCGGGAAATAAAAGTAAATTTGAAAATTGAACTGCAGTTCGAGTATTAAAAATTGAACAGTGTGATTTCACAAGACGATTCTGGATCTGTTTAAAATGATATAATTTACATATTTTAAAGTTAAAATTTGAACTAATTTACTTCGAAAGTCTTAGTAGTGACATAAGTGTAAACGTTCGAATAAATAGCTTCTTAAATGAACGCCTTTATTCAATTTCAAAATCTTTTTGAAGTATTATTTCAGTATAAAATATTCCATTTTTAATCTATTTAATTTTGAAATTTAAAAATAAACAGAACAAGTTTCAATAGTAAACAATTTGAAAATGAATTTTCACAATTGCAAAGAACAATTAAACAATCATTAATTTTGAAAAAAGCATCAAATAAGCTGGAGGTTTCTGAATGTTTCAAAGAAAAGAAAAAATTTTGGAGCTTCTCAAGAAGTTTGAAATATTAAAAAAAAATTAAGATTTCTGGGAAGATTCAAAATAATTTTTTATTTCGAAAAAGTACATAACTTAAGGAGAATGTTTAAAAATTTATTTCAAAACCTTTCAAAAGATTTACAAAATTATAAAAAAATCTGGAAGCTCTGAGACAAATTTTGGTGCAGGATTTTACAAAAATGTTAGGAAAAATGGGTATCAGTTTAAAAGATACTTAAAAGTTCTGAAAAATCCCAAAAGTTATTTGAAAATATTTGAAATAATTTAAAAGAAAATTGATACTTTTGATGATTTTAAAATACATATTGACTTTTTATTTTGAAAAATTACATAATTATAAACATTACATAAAACAAAACTTTTTCTCAATCTCTGCAATTCGGGAATGTTCTAGTATGTATATTTTATAATTGGACAGAATTCAGCCTGGAATTTTATTATTCGGGAATTTCCAAATTCGATAAAATTGTAAACTGTCCAGAATTTCATTATTCTAGAATTTTTAAATTCGGGATTTTCAGATTTCAGCATTTTATAATTTCGTTGAGTTTACAGTGTCGGGAATTTTATTATACGGGATTTTTCAGTCGTCCCAAAAATATTTCAAAAATTTGAAATGATTTATGAAATTGTACAAAAATCTGGAAGATTTTGAGGCAATTTTTTTGCAGGATTTTAGAAAAATTAAAAAAAAAATGGGAAGCATTTAAAAATATATTTAAAAGATCTGAAAA
>NC_046663.1:108296327-108313515 GCF_010883055.1 Belonocnema kinseyi | reverse complement strand
TGTATTTTAAATTTTATACCATATAACATACGTAAATATTTCGAGTAAGCTGTACCAATTTGAATAGTTTACAGTTTATTTTAACATTTATTTTATGGAACATGATATTTTTTATTATTGTGTCAGTGAAATTCTGTTCGTCTAATTTTGTTTGTCAATGTGAAACGTAATCTGACATGGAATTGTTGTCTTAACGTCTAAAAACCGAGAGAACAATTTTCCTATCACTTGGAATTACATATAATTATATTTTTTATAAAAACGTTAGGATATATAATAATAAGGAAATTGGAAAATATACACGAGAACTTAATTGGATGAATAGTCTACAAAAATCCATAGAAATTGCAGACCACAAAAGGAAAACTAAAAACTAAATAATATTAAAGAACTATATATAAACAATATATAGAATGTAAATTATAAAAAATAATTTTAGAGTTAGTAAAAAATATATAAAACCGTAATATAAATTATTCATCGACTTTTATTTCTGGTATTTATTAAAATAATCATGTTTTGCAAAGTTATAAATGTAAAAATATTTTAATTGGCAATTCAGTTTCAATCCAAATAATTATTGCCCGAGCTAAGTTTTCCTTAGTGCGCCTCCAGGAGCCTACTGAGAGTTGCTTACAGCGCTCCAAGTGGCTGTTGGCGTGTAGAGGGGAAGTGACTTTTTTCACCGGACGCGCCGTCTATATTTATGGCGGGCAACTGAGCCCGCACAGCATCTACGTTGATAATATCTTTGTTAATACTCTTAAAATTCCTGAAAACCAACTGGAATTTCGTAAAATCCATTATATCCCGTCAAAGTCCTTAAAATCGTTTAAAATTTCATAAAATATAGTCAAACCCTTTAAAATATTTTAAAGTCCCATGAAATATCATGGCATACCTCACAACTCCTGACAACCCAATGAAATCGCGTAAAATCTCTTGTATTGCTTTAAGTATTTAAAATAACTAAATTTCCCATATAATATCTTAAAGTCTCTGAAATGTCCTAAGAATCACTTAATATCCCATTAAATATATTAAAATCTCGTGAAATTCTTTTAGATTTCGTAAAATCTTTTGATATTCCTTAAGATTGCTTAAAATTACTAAACATTCTATGAAGTCACGTTAAATACTTTAAAATTCTTGAAAATCCATTGAAATCTCAACAAACCCACCTAATTTCTGAAAATGAAAGACCTTAAAATTACTTTATATTTAAAATATCTTAGAATCTCGTAAAGTTACTTTAAATCTCATGAAATCTTATAAAATCACATGAAATTCCTAAAAATCCAGTAAAATCTCGCAAATCACTTGAAGTCCTTGAAGTCCTTAAATTTACTTAATATCTTAATTCCCTTAAAATTTCATAAAAATCTTCGAAATACCACGCAATCACGTAATATCTTTAAAGTCTCATTAAATTTCGTGAAATCCCATTAAATTTCTTAAAAAGTTACAAACATATAAATCTTTTTTGCTTCGCGAATTCAAGTAACAATACATTTTTTAATAGTTTCTTACCTTTAACTGCCTCTAGAATGATATTCACAAATGCGAATCTTAATATGCTTATATTAGTCTAGCTATCACGATATGGAAAAGTCGCGCATTCAAAATAAAAGAATAATCTTCACTTTTACCCTGACATCTGAAAATCATAACTTCTTTTCAGCAAAAATATTTACAAAATGTCGGACAGCGATAACTTGGGGTCTGCGAAGAATCAACGAAGATTTGTTGCAGCCTGGTTGAACGACTTCCCCTGCATTGAAGAGCTTCCCAACGATAATACGAAGTTTTTGTGCACCATTTGCAAGCAAAAATATAAAGTGGTTAATAAGCAAAGATTGCGAGCTCATGTAGAATCCAAAAGGCATCAAAAGATGCAAAATAATGAGTTCAAACGTAGTGAAAAGGAAGATGCGATCCACAAATTTTTACCAAAATGGCTAGAGGACATTCGCTTCAAATCTTGGTTGCAAATGGTACCCAAAGATGAGAATAAGTTTCATTGCACCTTATGTAATGTTGATAGGATGTGTACGGGTGGTGTCGGTAACCTTATTCGTCATGCAGATGCACCGGAACATGTCAAGAATAGTATTGAAAGTGGCATCGAAACTTTACAGGATATACCAGCCGAAGATATTCATGATTCAATTCAATCTTTCGAAGATCGAAAGAAAACTCGCGAAATTCAATTTGCAAATTTAGGGCGCGCTGCAAATATTCCGTACAGTACGATGACAAAAATTTTAACATTTTTCCAAGAAACCGATCCAACCATCCTTCAACATATGACTGCAGGTGCAACGAAAATTTCTAATATTGTTCGCAATGTACTTGGTCCTGTTTAAGAATGACGTTTAGTTGAATTTCTTAGAAAAACCAAATTCTCCGTTATGTCGACGAGACAACTGATCCAAATGGATCCGTGAATTGGATGACATGTCTTACTTAGTTTTTCGATTGTGAAACTCTATGTTACGACGGGATTAGCTAAATTAATCAATCTCGATTCAACAAATTTAATTGCAGAGAGTATCTTTAAAGTTTTTAGAAATTACATGAACGATAATAAAATTTGTGTAGTACAAAATTACTTTTCTTTTCTACATCCTGATGTTGATTTACAATGTAGGTTTATACTTAGTATGATTATGTTCTAAGAAAATCCCAAAAATTACTTGACAAATAATGCCACAAAGAATTAGAAGATTAGGATATATTTTTTCTGACATTTTGTAGATGAAATTAGGCACTTTAGATGATGAAATGCTACTTTTTCCACAATAACACTGAAAACGACTTTAAAACCAATAAAAACCGCCTTATATATCCAACTTTATTTGTAGTGCTGATTCTTATCAACTTGAAGTGTGCTATATCCATGGAGAAATAGTAAGGAGTTCAAACGACAATGCTCGGACGAGTGAAAAATGACCCTCAAATTTTTGGACACAGTTCGGGGGAGTGCATACGTTGAATTGTAAAGATTCGCTTCGTTTAGCGTAGAATATCTGCGAGAGTTGAGAGCGGTCAGCTGACAGCTGTGAGTGTTTTGTGTTAGATGGGACATTGTGTTTTTGTGAATTAGATGTGGACATTCTTTGCATAAAGCGAGAAAAAGAAAACGTTACGGATAATACAGTAAGTAAAAAATACATCATTTCAGATATTTAGTCGCAGATTTTCCACTCTAAACGAGTCTAAACATAGCCAAAACTATATATTAAACTTTAAAATTGTTTTTCTAGAAATATTTTTTTTTTTATTTGAATAATTATAATTATATAAAAAAAACATGAGGCCATTATCATTATTTTTTATGAGATTAGTCATACCACCACGTCCTCATCGTTGATCCTGGGTTAAAAGCTGAGAGTGGTATAATTTATTTCGATAAAAAGCTCATCATTGAAAATAATATAGTGTTATGCATTGCTCACTTGATTTTATATATACAGCCTCATGTTTTTTTATATAATTATAATTATTTAAATAAAAAAAAAATATTTCTAGAAAAACATTTTTAAAGTTTAATATATAGTTTTGGCTATGTTTTAAGCTTAAATTTAGTTAGAAAAAAATCGAAAAAGTGATCAGCTGGGATTATGGGGTTGCCATTTTGGAGTATTTTAAGGGACTAGAAAAATATCTATATTGGTACATTTTAGCGACATGTCAAGTAAACTTTTCAGGTTTAGTTGGACGCCGTGCGTTGTTGAAGCTGGTTTCTTAAATGTAATTTTTTATCTAACTTTTTTGTAAACGATGCAACATATCTAAACGGAAATTGGTATTTTTTGTAGAACTTTTCTGCAGATACGTAAGGAATATGACCATCGGCTTCTCAAAAAAAAAAAAAAAATTTTGAAGGGTCATTTTTGAGAAAATAATTTCAAGAATTTTAGAAAAAAAGCCACCGTTTTGTCTTTTTTGTTTTTTGCCATCGATTGGAAGAACATAAATTTCCACGTACAATTAAAAAACAAAATCTTAAAGACCTACGCTCGTACGGACAATACTGCATATATAAAACAAAATCTGCCATTTTCTGAGAAATCGCAAGTAATCCTAAAATTATTTTTAAAAATAAGTTGAAAATGCTGTGGACTGTAAAATAATTATTTCCTTTATTTTTTATTTTAGAATTTCCGTTTTTCATATAAATGATTTAAAAGCTTGTTGATTCCTCTGTCCTTTGAGTTGAAAAGAGTTTTTAAACCATGAAACAATGTGAATTACAAAATTTACTGATATCAATTATTCCCGGTATTTGCCATTAATTTTTTAGCTTAAATAATACACTTAAATTTATAAATATTTTTGATATTCTTAAAACAAGAGGAATTCCATGTATTTAAATACCTACAGTGTTGCCGCAACACGAACATTTGATCATTAGTGTTCTAAGTGGAAGATATTCAAATATAATGTTGCAAAACTACACCTTGCAAAAATCAATTTTAAAAGGTTTTGAAAAAGTCACAAATAAGACAAAAAGTGCTTAATTATTTAAGGTTGCAGGAAAACACTACATTTTAAGAATTCTTTGACTTTTCCCTGACCAAATTTCCATTTTTCCTGACCATTAACGGTCAAATTTTTAATAAAAAAAGATTAAACTTAAAACGAAAACAGTTGCATTTTCTAGCCAAAAAATCTTCCAATTTTCAAGCTAAAAAGAGCGAATTTTGTAGAAGAAAGCAGAATCTTCAACAAAAATGTAATAGCCCTAATAATTAATTGAATTTTTAGACAAAGTTTTGTTTGTACTTGAAAAGATAAATTTTCAACCAAAAATTAAAATTTTTACAAAATAGTCACATTTCTAACCAAATAAATTAATTAGCAATATATAAAGATTTTTCAGTCAAGCAAGAAAATTAATTTTTACTCAAGTATATCAATTTTCAATTAAGAAAGATTAATTTTCAACAAAATAGATCAATTTTCGATCAAAGAAATGAATTTCCATCTAAAAATACGAATTTTCAACAACAAATCATCGTTTAAACATTGTGGTTCAGTTTTCATAAAAAAGATGAATTTTTAAAGAATAATGTAATAGTAGATATTCCAACCAAGAAATATTTTTATTATAAATCAAAAACAGTTAAATTCAACTAAAAATATAACTTTTAAAGAAAATAAATTAATCCTAAACTAAAGAACAAGAATATTCAATCAAATAGTTGTATTTTAGCCAAAAGAGATGAATGTTTACATCGAAGACGAATATTTACAAAATTCTTGAATTTTCCACCATGAAAGATTTCATTTGAATTTTCAACGCCAAAATATGGATTTCCAACAAAAAGCTAATTTTCTGACAAAATATTTTAATTTTGAATCCAAGAAAACGAAGTTTCAACGTAATAGTTCAATTTTAAATAAAAAAGGATGATACAACAACACTGATCATTAATATTCAAAGACCAGAATCTTAATCTTGTAACATTTTTAATATAGAATCTTTTATAAATAAAATAAAACAATAAAAAATTGAAATTTATAATTCCGTGATTTTTGCAACATTTTTATTGAACTCCCTGACTTTCCCTGAATAATAAAATTCCTTGCCTTTTTCCTCATTTCCAGGTTTTCCTTAAACAACGGTCACCCTATTAGTTAAAAAAATTATAACTCAGTATATTTGACAAAAGTTAATAAAGTGCATGTGATTGTTAGTCTGAGTTTTTAATTTTATTATCTCAAGATCCCAAAACAACTTTGCATAATTTCCTGATTAAGCTGTAGGTTTTAAAGAAAATGTAATGGGAATTAAGATTCAATATGAATCCAAGAAGATAAAAAGAAATTCATTGTGTCAATTTATTAATGTACTTCTTTTAGGAAAAACAATGCACTTTTAAACAACTTTAAGAAAATATGTCTTTTTATTGGAATTTTTCTTACAAAAATACAAAAAACAAAGTCAGATGTCCTTTACAGATTTAGAATCTTAAAAACTCTGAAATGCCATACATGTATAATAATACTTTTCCTAAATAATATAACATTTTTGACTGAAGAGTTTAAGAATTTCAAAATAAAAATGTTTAAAGATGAATTTTATATTCTATTTCAATTAAATTGAGAATTAATTCAATATAAAGCACACAATATTTCCAAACCAAATAGTTAATTTATATAAATAAAAGGTCTTTTATTCTTGAGCTGAGCCTGAGACGTCTACAAAAGATAAACAAAATACAATGGTTTCAGGTTTGTACTATTATTTTGCATTTTATGGTTAATTCATTCAGGATATTTAAAAAAATGCTTATTGGAAAAATAAATTATAGAAATATCCAGAATGGAAAACATCCTGAATTAGTTGTTCCTAAAATACTCTGACTCACAAATGATTTGGGTAATACGCATTAACATGCATGTAAAAAATTATGTATACGTATATAAAAATAGCGTAATATTTTTACAGGATAAATAACCGTTAAAAGTGAATTCAGTACATAAATTAAAATACAAACATGGCAAAACTACCTAACAGTACTGATCACTTTAACAGTTCTAAAATTTTACATCTTATCAAATTTTATAGCAAAGGAATATTTTAGAATAACTTAAAATTTAATACGTAGTTGCAGCTTTTTAATCTTCTTCCCGCTCGAAAAATGCATCTCCAATAACTTCAATGGCTCCTCGGTCTATGTAGAAATCATTCTGAAAGCATACAATGTCTGTCTTAAACTCCAACATTTTTTCCGAAATAAAGTAGAACAATTTATCCAACCAAAAACATCCACATTACAAAAAATCTGCCAAATATGTACAATAGAGTGGCCCAAATTTATATCTGTAAAAATTAAACTATCGATTTTTACTGAAGGATACCATCTTATTTTTCGAAACAAATAATACGTTTTATTGACTTTATATGAATTAACGTTTAGTCATCTCTTAACGAATCCTCCAATGAATCATTTCTACAGAATGAATTTTAATTTTCACCCTTTGAATCCCCTTGTATCACACCCGAAAAACGCCCCAAAAAATGCAAAATGGCAGTTTGATGTAAAATGCATGCTAAAGGCAGTGTTTTCTTGGTCCTTCTTCAACATTAATTATTTCTATTCGATCACAAGTTTTCAAATATTTTGTAACTAATGTTAAGTTGTTTAAACCATTATTATTATTTTTTTTAATTTTTATTTTCGCCCTTAAATCGTGAAAAGTTCTTATTTTTCGGTATAAATGATGGAGTTGATGCATTTCAAGAACAGAAGTTCTTCTTTGAACATAATAAAAACAAAATAAAACAAAATAATGAAAATTGTTTCAATAATCACGAAATGTATTAAACAAGAATTATTAGTCCTGAAATTCATCGACTGTATAATTTATCCCACAAAATAATCACTTTTCATGACTTACAGGAGTAGAAGGTTGGAATTATTCCCTGAATATTTCTTAAGAGGCGAATAAACATTAATTTACAAAAAGTGAATACCAAGTACTTCTTTTTTCAATTTTTTTTCTTCAAAAAACGTGCTTTTTCCAATTAAAACCCCATATTTATTTCAAAAGCCCGGGGCACGGGTTACTGTTGACCCACTTGAAAAAAAGAAAATTAATTTTTCCTGAAAACAAGTAAATGGGGGTGGGGATGAAGGGAGGACTGATTACCAAAAATCGCATATTTGGACCACCCTAATGTACAACTGCATGAATGATGAATTTGTGAAATCAAAGCTGGCCAAGTAATTTGGAAAAAATATTCATAATAAACTATAGTAAGAAACTTTTTTAATAACTTACACTATATTAATGTTTAAAAAGACATTTTAGACATTATAAAACTTTCGGGATCGTATTATACCATTAATCTTCCATACCCAGACATTCTTTTAAATTAGCCTAATAAGTCTAAAATGGCTTTTTAACATTTACTTAAAAAACTGTTACATGGTACATTATAGAAAAGGCTTCTTAACTATACATGCCAGAAGATTTGAGTTTCATGTTTTTTTTGCAATATAAAGAAAGATGTGTACGTAAAATCAAGTAATGTAATTTTAATGAAATTGATAATCTACTAAATTAAAAAAATTAAATTAATTATTGAAATTATTTTAGTTACAAAGTAATTCAATTTATTTATTATTTCATTCAATTTAATTGTACCGTATTCAATTTTTATTTTTATTGGATCTTTTAATTAAAAATGGAAAGGGTGTGTTATGTAAAAAACAAATGTTACCAATTTCGGCTTTAATCTAATTTTATCTTAGAACACTCAAAATAACAATATTTTAGGAACTATCGGTTCAAATAACAGTTGAAGCAGAACGGAAATATGTAAAAGAGGATAAAATGCATATATGCAGAAACGAAAAGTAGAGGACTAAACGAATCATAAAGCAACGAATTATCTAAACTTTTAAATGACAACTAATTTATCTAAATTTCATAATCCCAATTTTTTAAAACACTAGTTTATTATGTAAATAATCAATCAGAATTTAAAAAATTTAAATAATACATAATACAACAATTTAAATTTTCCAGCTGTGCTCACTCAGGCCTATTTTATCCAACCGATTTACTTTAAATAAGAATTCTGTAGTAACATATTCTTGATACGTATTGCAAAAATTCTCGATATTTTGAAGTTTTTAACATTTCAGAATAATCTCACTTTTCAATTTTTATTCTGTATACTAAATTCGTAAAATATTAAACAGGATAGCCACTATTTTTTAAATTTTCGTCTCCCTGTTCTTCTGGTACATATCTTTCATTTCTCTTGGTTTATAAAAAAATTAACTCTCTTTGCGAAGCCCACGGTTTTTTCACATATATTATCATTTGCGGAAGTCGATTAATATCTGCAAACCTTTTTGCAAGAAATCGTTTGACTTTAAATCATATAATAAGAAGGATAAGAAAATTTGTGTGTCTAAAAAAGGAAAATACGGAGATGCGTTTTATTGCACACTAGCAGCAAATGCACGCGCACAATTCGCATTTTCCTGTCTCTGATTTTCTATTTATTAACATGAAAATATGTCAGTTTAAAAATCCATTAATAAACCAACTTTTTAATATAAGGTTTTTAATATTTTTGAAACAATAATTAATAATAATAATAATAATTTCGAATTGCACGCGTCTGAAATTAAAAAAAAATACGAATGATTTTAGACAATTTAATAAGAAAAAGAAGTTGAATTGTATAATATCTTAGTCGAAGCGCTAAAAATTAAACAATTTTAATTTGATTTGGAGAATCACGAAACTAACATGATTTTATATTGGAATTTCAAAAATATGACAATGTCAAAAAGTTAAAAATTGAATATTTTACGATTTAAGTTTTGGAAATTGGGTCATTTAAAATTTAGAGGAATTGGAATTGCATTATTTATAATTGAAAACGTTCAAAATTAAGTAATTAAAGATTGAAAAGTTTTAAATTTGAATAATTTGAATTCAAATTTATTAAAATTTGACAATTTAATATTGAAAAATAAATTGAATCTTTCAAAGGCAAATCGACAAGAAGTGCCCAAAATGACAGGAAATTTTTTTTATCCTGAAAATGTGACCCTGTGGGTTTGGAGGGCATCATATTGGCGCCACCATTTCGAATTTTCGAATTTTGATTTCAGATTCAGATTCAGCGAGCCCAAAACCCCCATGTAAAAGACTTGATGCTACATCAGAGCATGTTAAAATAGGAAAACAAGATTGGCGCACTATTGCGTCAATGCCAACGAAGGGGTTAAATGGGAACCGTTAAAAATGAAAAAAATATCTACTCACGAACGTTGGAACTTAAACGAATGCGAACTTCATTTAAAACTGAAAAAACTTTAGTCACCAAAAACTTTAATATTAAAACTTTTTTATATCCAAACCCTCCACAATTTCAATTAATTAAAGTAAATTTATTTATAATTTTTTATTGCTAATAATACTTTCCAAAATTTAAATAATTCAATTTTAATTGCAAAATTAAAACCTATGAAAGGAAAAAATTAAAAATTTAGCGGTGTTCATGATAATTCAGAACTTTGAACTGTAACTACTTAAAATTACCAAAATTTTACATTTACTGATATATCAATTTCAGATAGTTTAATTTTTATCGTTTCTTTATTTTCAATCTCAATTTTTTATTTTTTTATTTCAAATCTTCCTTTCAAACTATTATTCATCCTAGAAATTTTCTAATATAAAATATTTTTCAATTTAAAATTACTAATTTGTTCCAATCTTCAACTAAAAGTCGGAAAATTTGAAGATAGAATACAAAACAATATTGCTATATGATTTCATCTTTTTTAATTGTAGAATTTTATGTTTTTCAATTCGAAATTGCTTTATATTTACATCTAAAATTATTAAATTCAAAACTGACTATCAAGGCTTTTAATATTAAATTTTGAAACATTTAATAGCGAAATGGTCCTAAAATTTTGAATATTTGACTTTGAAACTACAATATTGTAAAATTTAAAACTCAAGACCTCCAATAATTAACGTAAAAATTATTTTAATATAAAACTTTAGTTTCAAGGACTTAAAGATTAAACTGTTTCAGAATTGCACAATCAAAATATAATTGTAAATTAAAATTTTATAAATTTTAAAGTCGATAAATATGTTATTAATAAGTATCATGCCATGTAGTATCAAGTGTCATTTAAAAGGAATGGAAATATTGTGAACCTTTAAAGTTTAATTATTCTAAAAACACTATATACTATATTGGGAATGGTGGTATACCATTTCGCTACATGTTGCCGAGAAATGTAACTAGAAAGAGTCGGTACAATTTTAAACATGTATTTTAGTTTTTGCAAAAAAGTGTTTTTACGATTGTTTTGTCAAGTATAAAACAATGATTGAATACTAAAAACAAATATTCGTGAAAAACAATTTCAGATAGAATTTCCATCTCATACAGTGAAAAAACAAATTTTTCTGAAATAGGTTTTTAAAAAAAAATACAATTATTTTTGGTTTGCTTAGAAAAATATTTCTGTAAAAGCGTGGGTTTTCACTGTGTAATATGTAAATTCTATCGAAAACACTTTGTTTCCGATTAAGATTAATTTTTATTATCCAATAAATACATTAAACTCCAAACAAAAAGATTGTTAAAACACTTTTATGCACAAATTAAAATGCATCTTTAAAATCGCGCCTATTCTTTCTGGTTCGAATTTTTTTCACCAGCCGGCGTATCGCAGTTTCACTATTCCCAGTAGTTGGAAACGTTCAAGAATTACAAAATGCGCGAATAATGTAATACGGGAAATCTCCCGGTATAATATTCCTGTCCCGGCTATTTCCCGGTAAAAGTTTCTCCCGGGTGGGTGGCCACAATGTTAAAAATTATTCAAGATACTAAAAACATCCTTATTCCAGACATCCATTCTTTACGTCTTTTTTTTATTTGGTGGCAATTCGCTACAGCGATACTTGATATTTCAAATTATCAAAGAATAATCGAATAAACTTACCCCAGAAGATGTTTCAAGCGTGCAATCTAAGCCAGAGGACATTGGATCCACTGTCCTCACAGCATTTGTTAGTTTGTGCTTTATTCGAAGGAAATGTTTAATTCCTTCTGCTTTGAGCACATCGCTTGGGCGTTCTAAACTAGCCTGGATTTCAGAAAAGTCTACGTTAGCTTGATCCATGACCTCCCACAAAACAAAATCCTTTACAAAAGGCAATAAATAAATATATTTTCCCGAAGCATATTCTGCAAACATTTCGAATCTCACAAACGGTATTAAATGGTGATACGTGAGCTCGTTCATGAAAATGCTTAATTGATATTCAGTGGCCACTTTGCTGTGATCCTCCCCAAGTTCTTCCAAGTTCGGAGCTTTTGGCAGAACGAATCCAGGACTAGACTCTAAAAAGCATGATTTGAACTCAGGGCGGTGCATCTTATCCAGTTGATCTTCCAAGGTGTTGATTCTTTTATCACATTTGTTGCCTTTCATGAGTTTGTTAATTACATTTTTGCTAATATAAAAATGTGTTACTGTTTGAAGTATGTGGCGCAGAACGAAGCAAATGCAGAGAAGATTTAACATTTTCTTTACGTATTTTCTAATTTTGTCATTCTGATAACTTTGCTCGTTAAACACTTGAATGCTTTTCTGAAAGTGGTCTAAAGTGTTAACAATGATGTCGATTGCATCAACGTATCTTCTCATCATCACATAGGAAAAACTGGCGTGATATGCTACTGAGAATTGACAACCTGCTATACTTGAGAATACAGTTTTGCTCATTTTTGTTGGGAAGAGGCGTCTTTCGTCCAAAATTTTAATAGCATTTAAATAATCTGCTTGCAATGTGTGAACTCGAAGAAGACCATAAATGGCAAAGTGGCCAAGTTTAATGTAAAGTAAGCGGCTTGGTAAAGGAGTTTTATATTTGATTACAGTCTTTGCTGCATTTAGTAACTTAAACAGAGTTTCTAAAACGTATAAAAGGTCCCATAGGTTTTCATTGGCTTTCAAAGATTCTATCTCATCCTCTCTTTTGTTCTTTAGATTTTCTCGGTAGTGAGAAAAGGATTCGTATTGACTTACGAATTCGTCGACAATATCCCAGAGCCACTGATCTGGCAATATCAATTTTAGAGATGCTTTTTGTTCTAGAAAATTGTGAAAGAGATTCTGATAGTTTCCAAAGGATTTGATTCGTTGGTTTAATGTCGGCGGCTTTTTTGAATTGTGAACTTGACGGTAGTAGATTTGTTCGTAGAGCATCAAGAAGAATTTCTCGTGTTCCACGAGTTCTGCGATGGCACTTGACTCACATAAGACCAGCTTGTCGGAAATGTATTTGTAGAGGGTCTGGGTCGATGAAGCTGATTCACTCTTGAGGGATTTTTGGAAACGCTGGATAAATTTTTGAACAACTTCCGAAACTTGTGGAGGTTCTTCTTTTGTTTTCTGCAAAATAAGAAATAGTTTAGATTATTTGTGGAAGAAATTTAATTTAATTGAAGAATATAGTTTTGTAATTTGAGATTTGTTTATTAGGTACCTACGGGTCATCTAAGTAACAGCGAATACATATAACAATTGAATTGATACAGACCCTGGTTAAAATAAAGTAACAACAGAGAGAGTAACGCGGGTAGTGACGTTAAAACTATGGATTGTTTCTAAATCTCAGCTGAGTTAAGATGATTTCGTTTGCTCGATTTTCAATTCTCCTCTACATGGAGAGCAGTTTGGTAGAGTCAATAACCCAACACGTACAATTGTTGCAAAAATCACACAGTGTACAGCGCCAATTCTGTTTAGTAGAACGGCTCCACTGATTTGGGAGAACCATTAACCCGAACAGGCCGAACCGTGTCATCAACAGAATAGTCGAGGCATTTTGCACACGTGGCGCTTGCAACACAGTTCCGCTCTTGTGCCACAGTACTTCTCTTGCGCAATTTATAAAAATATAGCAACTACATTTCGGGGCGACTGATCTCCGTAAGTTTGGGGTAATCAGTGCCCCGAATCTGGAGAGGACACCACACCAAACCGAAGTACCTAACTTATCTCCGTGTAGTGAAAGTGAATAAAGAGAAAAAAAATTTCAAAGCAGTTATTAGTCTAAACTCTTAATTATACGAATGGGTGATAATGTATCATCACTGTTAAAAATTTTTGTAGGAATTTTCAGAGACGCGTCACTAAAGCTTTATGCAGAAACCGTTTCTAATTTCCGTTAAGGAATTTTCAGTTACTGTAACTGAAAATTCCTAGAGTTTAAAAAATTTTTGTTGGTTCATTATTTTAATATAAAACATGAAGTCTATATTTGTCCTAAGAATATAAATAGGAAGAAAATATAACTGAAGTTAATACTAACCACTTCTTATGTATCGTATGTTATATGTACACTCATTATATTTAATACATAATCAAAGCCCATCTTTTATGATAAGAATTTTTTTGTCATTTAATATATTGAGTATATTATATAACATAGCTATTTACATATAAACTTCATTCGTATATAGTCTTACTTTAATTTTTATTTTCAAGACAAATATATACTTTAATTTTACATTAAAATTAATGAACCAAACAATAATCTCTCTATGCATTACATGTTTAGAAAAATTTACTCACAAAATGAATACAAAATGTTATATAATTTTTTTTCAACTAAAATACGAATTCTGCTTGAAAAAATGATTTCTTAAAAAAGTGGTTCAAACAAAATTTTCAACAAAAAAAGTTGTATCCTCAAACAGAGAAAATATTAACTTTCAAGCAAACAGTAGTATTTTTATCCAAGAAAGATGAAATTTCGACTAAAACGGGTGAATTTTGATATCCAAAAATACAAATTAAAAAAATTGAAATTTCATCCGAAAAATTTTATTTTGACATTTTTACATCAAAATATAAGTTTTCAGCCAGAAGTAAACCTTCCACGAAAATTATACATGAATTTTTAACCCAAAAACATGATGTTTCAACGAAACAGTTCCATTTTTATCCAAGAAAGATATTATATCTACTAAAATAAATTAATTCATAAATCAAAGGCAAATAATTTTAAAAATAGTTGAATTTTGATCCAGAAAAGATTTCAGTTTCACTTTTCGGCATAAAAATATGAGTTTTAAATGAAAACAAAAATTGTTAATGATAATAGTTGCATTTTCTATCCAAAAATGTGAATTTTCAACAAAACAGTTGAATTATTTACAAAGAAGAAAAAATACTTTAATACAAAATTCTCGAATTTTAAACCAAACCGTTTAATTTTTATCGAAGAAAGATGCAATTTCTAGTAAAATAGATGAATTTTCTAAATAAAAAGACCAATCGTTTTTCTAAAGATTTTTTTTTTTTTTATTGTCAAACGGTTTTTTTCACGATTGAATCAAAAACTGCGCATCCTTGCATAGTATTACCGAAAAATGGAATTTTTCATTATTTTTTGTGCCTTAAAAAGTTGAATTTTCATTTCTTTTTTAATTAATAAAGTTGTTATGATAATCTTGTAGGGCCTCCAAATAGTAACGTCGTCCTTTTCTTGACTTTTTTTCATATCGTCCATTATTTAGCTTAAAATTTTCATTTATTGTTTCGAATTTTGTAAGCGCTTTTTATTAGCAGAAAATGTTCTAATTTTCAAGTACTAAAAAGAACCGTAAAGGGGAATTTTTGAATTTCAGAAAAAGTGGACTTCATAATTTTCAAAATGCGCTCACTTTTTCAATTTTTAACCAAAATAGCTTTTTTTTCTGATTCCGAGGGTCTCAAAACGTGGATATTTGAAGAAAACTGGGGAGGGGGGGTATATTTTACACAAATTTAATACCTTCTTTAATAAGAATTTTAAAAAAGGAGGTATTTTTTAAATGCATGAATTTAGGGGTAAGGATTTTAGAAAAAACTATTAGTTTTTAAATTGGCATCCCAGAGTACATGTAGGCGTAAAGAAGCATGACGGGGCAAGTATCTTAAAACTAATAACAAATTTTAAAGTGTCTTAGAAAAACAGTCGGTATTTAAAATAGTTTTACAACGACTATTAAAATGAAGAATTAATTTTCTTATATTAGTTGATCTCTGCTATAGATAATTTATACCATTTTATTTATTCCATAATTGCTGTTTAAATTTTTTACTGATATCGGTGCAAAATGCGCTTTAATATAATACATATTTAAGAAAACACTTTAGCTTGAAATTCATTGATCAGAATAAAATTTTAAACGGGCTGTGTTTATATGAGATTTATGTATTTGCCTTTGATTCAGTAAAAGTATATATGACTGATTATTTATGTTCTAATTACATAAATTCATAATTTCTTGTTTACATGTTAATTCATTGCATTTTATGGACAGACGTTGTAACCGAGAAAACCCAATTTTTTATCAACTTAAGTTTGATACTTGAATTGACGATACCAGATGATATTGCATACATACAAAAATAATCATTGCCTTAATTTTCTCAAAAAATCAATTTATGACGTTTCTTAAGTTTACTCCTCAGGTCTAAATTTCTCATAAAACATTTTATGTATATCTTAATCATTCACGAAGTCAAATATCTAGAATTTCTTATAATTCCCTTAAATTTATTTGTAAATAATTCTGTTAAATCATCTTTATTAAAAAATATATATTAACAGAATATTCTAATTTAATTAATTTCAAATCAGAACGGTTCTACACTTTAAGTCGGAGAATCTCTTAGCGACGAAATATGTTGGATTTTATAGGGAATTACGCGACACATTTTTTTCCAATAAAACAAAATTTCCACTTAGTTATGAGTATTTTAGTTCTGACATTTATTTTTTGAAGAAAAAAACACGATTTTTTCAGTTCTATAGTTTTTGATTTAATTCAGATATCCGTCGCAAAACTTTTAAAAAGTTCAAAATTAAAAAAGTGGCGACTATTTGTTTGAAAATATATACAGTAGATTTTCATAAAAACCCACACATAAATTTTTGTCTGATTGTTCGTTAGAGTTATTCCTGTATGAGGATGACATCCTGCGAATTTTGTTCGGAATAAATCGATCATATTTCGATGAGTTCTACGAAGAATAGGCTATCTTTTCGTTCCGTTAAGAATTAGGCTTACAAACTGTAATACAAAATGCTGGAGTTTTAAATTTGTTGGAAATGTTTCAAAAAATAATAGATTATTGATTGCTCCTTAAGACTTAGCTAAATGAAGCCAGCATAATTCTTAACCTTAGCGAAAAGATAGCCTGTTCTTCGTAGAACCGATCGATTTGTGTCTAAGAACAATTTTTTAAAACAAAAATTGAAGATAAAAGTTTGTAAATTTAAAAAATTTCTACAAAAAATTTCTCTTGCTACCTTGTATTATCTTGCTTCGTTTACGGAAAACATTAAAAAGATGTATTTTCAGGAAAAAAATCTCGACTAGAAAAGAAGTGAGCTCAAATAAAACTGATAGAATGCGTTTTTATATAAGCAGAAACTTTAGAAAAATATTGCAAAAAACAGAAGTGTAGTTTTCCCCTTTTTTATTTTTTTGCAATATTAAAAAAAAATCTGCTGATATAAGAAAGGCATCCTATTAGGATAGGCTAAAAATATTTAGACGTGCAAACTTTTATCTCAGCATTTTAATTTTAATTTCGTTGTTTGTGAGAAAAATGCGAACCCA
>NC_046663.1:108295053-108296227 GCF_010883055.1 Belonocnema kinseyi | reverse complement strand
AAGGCATCCTATTAGGATAGGCTAAAAATATTTAGACGTGCAAACTTTTATCTCAGCATTTTAATTTTAATTTCGTTGTTTGTGAGAAAAATGCGAACCCACACTTTGTTGAATCCGATTTTTTTTTTAGTTTTCTGACGGACTACAAAAGAGAATGAATAAATTCCTCAGAATTCGGAGAGAAAACTTGAATATTTGAATTAGTTCACAAATTATACAAGTTTAAAGAACAAAATGGTGTGATTTTTTAATAGGCATCAAAATTAAAATATTCTTAACTTCGTGGAATTTTCTGCTTAAAATCGGAAATATGCTTCCCTTCTAATCTGCATTAGAAAAACATACTTCGTCGCAGAAATGTTGTCACTTTTGAATGCAGAATCCACCTGATTTTAAATGGATTCGATCTTCCATATTTTACTAGAGGCCAATTTTAGTGTTACATTGTTTTTTTCACACATTTTTCACTAAATTATACTCAAGGGTTAACATTAGCCTCGCTGCATATAAAAACATTCGCATAAAAAATAAATGAATAAGAACGTGTTTTGTTTGTAAATAAACTTGTTGATTATTCGATGGAGTAGTTCTTTGATTGTGAGTTTCAAACACGTGAAACCAAATAGAGGTTAGGGATTCTTACCGGTCCATTTGACATCCTGGAATTTCTTGTCCTTTACTCCTGACCCGAAATCACGTCGTACAATTTTACTGATCTTCAAGGGCTTGATAGCAATTATCTATCTGTTTAAAGCACTGTTTGCCTTTGAGTCCTAATTGATTTCACCCTCTAAAATAACGTGCAGTTGAACCAGTTCAAATCCGCTGAATGTAAATATGTACCCATCCATACATAGGTCCTAGAGAGAGAGATAGAGAGCATTTCCAAACCTCTGGCATTACACAAGTGCAAATTGACGTCATTGACGTGAACGCGAGATGCACATTGAACAGCTGTGCGAAACGTGTGACTGCGAATTAAACGCGGCGTTGCCACGTGCCATTGACAGGTGGTGCTCCAAGTGGCAGACATTTGAAATATGACGTGCGAGGCGCCTTAATCAAACAGTTCAGATCAAAAATATTTAAAGTCGGATATATTTTGAGGAATATTATTATTTTTTATTATTCTTTAGCTTTGTAAATCACTGAAATTTTAGGTTTAAGAAATAAT
>NC_046663.1:108293489-108294953 GCF_010883055.1 Belonocnema kinseyi | reverse complement strand
GATCAAAAATATTTAAAGTCGGATATATTTTGAGGAATATTATTATTTTTTATTATTCTTTAGCTTTGTAAATCACTGAAATTTTAGGTTTAAGAAATAATATAATTAATTATATGAAAATCGAACGAAACTCGGTTTTTAGCATTCTTCCCAGTTATTTAATTTGAGAGTAAATTAAAAGAAGAACCATTAAGGGCAATTCTTTGCTAACTTAAACTTTTGGAATATCGATTTAATAAAAAGTTAATTACATAGCGCATGTATAGTTTTGTGTATTTTGAGTTACAGCCCTAATTAACAGCTTTTAAATACACTCTAACCGCGTTTATATCCGCCGTCCGACAACGAAATATTCACTTATATCCTCCCGAGAGGGGATCCCACAATACTGCTCAGCGAAGGATGGCCGCGCAACGCTCTAATTGGCTTGTTTGTCGCGTGTTACTGCAAAGCGGTGGATGCGGAATTAAATGCGGTTCCACTGTAGTGTGCAACATACCGCGGAGCTTCTTATTCCACCCAATATAGTTCAAAATTTTTGAGAGGCAAAGGAGATAAAATGTTTGAAATAGGAAAAATTATTTATGTTGAAAAATGAGAATCTTCTTGACTTTCCGTGACAAATTCGAAAGAGAGCGATCTCTCATATACTCGGCTGGAGAAAAAGCAAAATAGAAAATTTTCAATTTTGTATAAATGCACTTTCTTAAAATTGTGCTTCGATATGCAGTTACTGGGAAATCCGGAAACGTACGTAAAGATAACTAATTCATAGCAATTCATTATAATTTCACGATAAAAGAAAGAAAACAAAGGAAATTTAAACCTACAAACTAAAAATAACGCCGAGATTTTTAACCGGGGGCGGAGGGGGGGGGGTCGCTTTTTATTGTAAATTCAAAGATATAGGCCTAAAATAAACACACAAGAAAGGATGTATATGTGTATGTATATATATATGTATATATGTATATATGTATGTGTATGTATATGCACATGTGTATTTTTGTGTGTGTATATGAATATGTGTGCATACTTATTCTTTCTAGTCGCGACGCCTACAATGAAATTTGTTCTTAATGGTTCTTTTTTTTGTCAAAAATTATACTACTTGGCTCAAGACTGAATCATTTTCTTCAAAATTAGACAATTCAGTCAACATTCATCCTTCTCGTTTAAAAATTCTTTTTATTCGGTGGAAAATTCAATTTTTTTTAATTGGGGGTACAAATTTCTGATTGAAAACTGATCTCTTTTGGTTGCTTGATATTTTCATCTCAAGTGAAAATCTATCTATATTGTTGAAAATTCCACTTTTTTATCGAAAATACCTGTTTTTGGCTGTGATTCGGATATGAATATTTCTTGAAAATTAGTCTTTTTGGTCTTTTTTTATTCTTTTTCTGGATCAACATTTTATATTTCTCCAATTCTGTACATTTGGAATTTAAATTTTCTTGACTT
>NC_046663.1:108279605-108293389 GCF_010883055.1 Belonocnema kinseyi | reverse complement strand
AATATGTGAATGAGACCCTACTTAGAAGAGACATAAGAAGTCATAGAAACACGAGAGCCTGCATGAAAAAATGCATGGACATGAAAGAAGCTAGAGTAGTATACCAGGACAGCAAAGTATGGCGGCAAATAGTTAATAAAAAGAGTGTCAGTGGAGTGAACGACGCCTGAAACAAAGACCTTGGCTATTAATGGACCCAAGTGGGGAACCTTACATAACGACTTCGTGAGGTTCTTCGCTTGGGGTGATTGCTAGAGAGATTGATCAGCAACCTGGGTCGGAGCAGTGTTGCGGAACGAACGTGTTATTTACTTAAGTAGCACGAGAATTCTGGATCAATCTAAAAAATCTCTATCCCTTTCACACACTACTCCTTTCCCCTGCCGAGTGAGTCACGCCTACCCCGAAAGGGAAATGGCTTAATCGTGTAATAAAACGATTTTTGTTGAAGAGAAACTTTATACTTGGGACATGTTGAAACTGCCAATTTTGTGCTTTTCTGAGGTTTTTTCTCGCCGTTTGGGAGCGTTCACATATGAGGTCACGCTTTATTTCAAGCTTTTTTATCACTCCGTACCCCTTGTCACACTTAATCACGAATGAACGAGACCCTACCTATTATATTACGTCACGTTCTTTCAACCCCCCCCCCCTTCACAATTTTTAAAACAATTATAAAATACTTTTCGGAATCTTCTCAAATATGAGAATTAAACGCTACATGAACATAATCAGGAATATCAACCTGATTATTAAAACATTTGTATTCTTCTCAAAGAACATATCAAACAGCTAGAATATATATGGACTTATTACTTGTCAGGTTGTTAATTAAAAACAAGAAAACCCTCCGTGACGTCACGCGCAGAATGACTCGCCCCCCCTCCATATGTCACGATTTGTCACGCTTGGACACCCCCCCCCTGGTTCGTGAAATCATAAGTGAACGCTCCCTTTAAATTTTTCTTTTCATTTCTTAGTCTCTTCATTTCTGTGCTTCCTTATCAAAACCCTTTGGTTTTTACATTCTCATTCATGAGAGTGTAACGTAATCGTCCAAATTTAAAATCTCTGGTTTATAACGGATCTTTACGTTTCGTCACTCACAGAGTCCGAAAATCATATAACTGTATCGGTGTCTGTCTGTATGTATGGTTACCTGAATGTTGTAGCCAAGATACATTTAGAAATCATCTTGGTTAAATTTTTTTGATTATACACGAAGCTTTCGCTTTCAGTCCAATATTGGGGGTTCCCTTCAAATAGTCTTGGACGGAATTCTGGTGGATCGAAACGAAAACAGTCCGGGCCGCCTGAACCGTTTCCAATTGAAATGTATGTTTGAAAACATACAATTTGGAAGTTTGAAAAAAAAATTCATATGAGTTTTAGAAATTTTTGTCAAATGTCTAGGTTTTGAGACCACCTGAATCCGAAAAACAGGTTTTTACAAATGTGTCTGTCTGTATGTATGTCTGTCTGTGAACACGATGACTTTTGAAAAAGTCAATCTTTTAGATTAGCCGTCGGTACACTCGTTTAGTGTCCTAAACTAAAGGTCAAGTTCGTTAGCCAGTCATTTTGGATAAAAATTCAAAAAGTGGGCATATTCTGAATATCTTTTAGACCACTTTTTTAAAATTCAAAAATTCTCTGTACGGTTATTCATAGCATTCAAAATTTCGAACAATTTTTCCTCATGACTTTTTTCATAAAATCAAAAATTATCGGAGTTATAGCATTTACAAAATTCCAAAAAACACACGAAGAGGAACATCTTAAGCCAAATACCGGACGATATGAAAAAGTCAAGGAAAGGACAATGTTGCTTTTTCAATGCCCTACAAGATTATTATAACGACTTCTCGAATTTTCTTGAAAAAACGAAAATTCCAATATTGACAGCATACAAAATAATGAAAAATCCAAAAATAACATTTTTCGGCCAAAATACGCTAAAGATGAGTGCACAAAAATTGTGCATTTGAAAAAGATCTACAAATTTTTTATTAACCTTTTTTTGATAGAATGCTCAGTTTTGGCTTTAATCGTGAAAAACATCATTAACAGTAAAAAAAATCTGCCCGCTGCGTGGACACATGCTTATCACAACTTTTGTATTTTAATTTCTTTTTCGTTCGTGTGTGGGGATTCAAAAAATTTAACTTTTTATGTTTTTGATGATATTTTTTTAGAATTAAAACTAAAAACAGAACTATCAACAAATTATTCCTGACAAATAAATTATTTTTACATTCTCAAATGGTCCACGTTTTGAGACACCCTGAATCGGAAAAACAGGTTTATTCGAATGTATCTGTCTGTATGCCTGTACTATGTCTTCTCTGTACGGTTATTCACAGTATTTAAAAAGTCAAACAATTTATCCTTATTACTTTTTTCAGTAGACCGTATGTGTAGCACGCGTAGCACGCAATGAGATTGTGCATATGAAGCGAGCAGTTTTTTTTGTACTTCTGTCATTTTGGTTTTATAATATCCTAATGTATGTGAAAATGTTTGTGCTCGGAAATCAAACTTTATAAAAGTACTGATTTTTGAGTATGTACGTACATATATCAGGGTGGCCATTTTAATCGAAGAAGAAAAATCTCCTGTCAGTTCTCGTGTCTTTCTCGGTTTGCAAACATTGTTTATGGTCAATGAAATAAAAAATTCTAACTATAAGGCAAGCATTTTTCTAGTTGAAGTAATAAAAATCAAACAAAAAATTGAAGCATTCAAATTGGAACTCTTGAATTTTAAACATTTTAAATTAACGTTTTACACTTTTTCAATTAAAAAACTTCGTAATCGAATTCTCAATGATTTAAACGTGTATCTATTACGGGAACTTCTCTTGTGAGACTGCAGTGTATCTTTAAAGGCTTTATATACTATCTTTATGCTATCTTTTTATGCTATCTTTATATACTTTAGGCTTCATTACACACAAATAATATAGATTTCTAATAAAAATTTCGATTAATAAATGTACCAACCCTGGCAGACCGAAGGAACCGAATGGAGCCTCTACAAAGTACTTGTAAAGACCCCATTCGGTTCCTTTTTAAAAAACTCAAAAAAACAGCAACTTAACTTAACTTCTGCTGAAGGTGATTTCAAGCGCATCCATAATAGCTCAAGTAGTATGTTGCGCGCGAAGTTAAGAAAAATTGTTCTCTCACTTGCATCGCAGCGTTGTTGTCTGAGGTTTCCACTGCGTGGCGTTAGCATTCAGACAAAATTCTTAAAGTTACCGACGAAACGCTTATTAACTGCTACTAAAAGAAGATGAATTTGAAGCCGCCTTTGGCCCATGTAAATGACAGGTATTTTATTTTTTAAAGTTTGAAACGCTGCAAGAAAAAGTATTGCGATTACTCCGTGAGTTTATAATGCAAATTTCCCGGTAATAAGCGTTGAATAGAGAAAAATTAATAGTTTCCGATTTCAGCGTAAAAGTGAAGATTATCATATTCTTTTGAATGCGCGATTTTTTCATCTGTCTAAAATGTCATTATAAGAATAGAGTATTTCAGAAACTAATTTATTTCTATTTCCATAGCGACCCCCGCATAGTTTTCTCAGAACTAAACGTCGCAATGCTTGAACTGAATGTTGCAAGAAAGACGCGCTTTTATTGATTCGCTACGATAGCTTTACGACAACTTTACGACATCCTATGCCTCTGCCATTAAGGTATCTTTACGATATCGTAAATAAGTCATATGATCTGACGATGTCTTTACGATATCGCAAAGACACCGAAACGACATGGACATATGATGTCGTAAAGTTGTCGCAACGATGTCTTAAAGACGTCGCCACATTTTGTGCCCCCTGCGTTATGTAAAATGTGATTGCCATAAGTGGATGGCATAAAGAAATATCGCTTTTTGTGTCATTATTTTTTTTTATTGATTTACGGCTAGATAAATTTCAATGTAAAAAATGTACTCTATGTGTGTTTTGATCATTAATTCTTGAAACTTTTTGTTATTTATTTCTACAATATTTTTTTTAACATTTTATTCTGAGTTACCAGTATCTTTGTACTGACATGAAATAATGAAGAACGTCCATCCTTAAAAAAAATTTCATTAATTACACCGGTACATAAAAAAGTGGTCTGTCCGACAGACTACACTAGCATATCTATATGTTTATGGGGTCGCTGAATTCGAATCCGGTGTCCAAATAACCAAGTTAGCTCGTATTTGTCTGAAAAACGAAAAAATAGACGTAAAATCGACAAAAACAGCGATTTTTCTGATATATTTTTGCAAAAAAATATATTTTTCGCCTGATGGACTTAAACAACATATTTATATGTCTTTTGGGTCGCTGAATTCGAATCTGAGACCCAAATAACCAATTTGGTTCATACATTTTCGAAAATCGCAAAAATAGACGTAAAATCGGCGAATACAGTGATTTCCCAGCGTGCACAACATTTTATAACGTAATTGGAACGTCCTAAAAACGTTTTTTGGACGTACAATTCAAAAGGCGTCATTCGAACGTTTTAAAAACTCTCCTAAGTCAGGCCAAATAATGTTCTTAAAACGTTTTATTTTCCAAATACGTCTTTGAAACGTCTCTGGAATAGTGTATGTTTATGGAACGTTATATGGACTGACTTAGGACATTTTAAAGCCGTTCTAAAGATGTTCTTTAACGCTTGTGCGTCGCTGAATCCGAATCCAGGGTCAAAATAACCCAGTTGGCTCATATTCGATCGAAAAATGCAAAAATAGTGATAAAATCGACGAAAACAGCGGGTTTTCGTGCACATGTTTGCAAAAAAAATATATCTTAATCCCCGGTGGACTTATCCAGCAATCCTTATGTTTTTGGGGTCACTGATTCTGAATCCGGAGTTCAAATAACCTAGTTGGCTCATATTTGATCGAAAAACGTAAAATTAGACATAAGATCGACGAAAACCTTAAAACCTTTACCTTCCTCGACTGGGATTGTCGTTCACTGTAGATTCCCTTTAAGTCTCAAGTTTCGGGGTGTTTAAATTGCGTTAGTCTCCTTGCATGGCAGTAGTAGGATTTTTTGTAAATAAGTTTTATTTACTTTTAGCGTTACCCAGGAAAAACGACGTGGACGTAGTAAATTTTGTTCCCTTTGGGGTGCTTTATTACCTTGAGTCCCATTGCCTCTCATGCTTATAGGGTTCTTTTATTATTTATTTTTCTTTATATCGCTTGTATCGAACGCTTTTGTCCTTAAAAGACCTACGTAGTGGGTTTCTCTTTCGTTTGGTACCTTGTTTGACTTGATTTCGTTTTAAACTCCAACAGTAGTCAGCCATCATGTTCCTATCCCATCAATATAGCTTCAAATTCATAAGGAAGCCTAGTTTACCAAAGTTTGTTACCATTTCTGAAACCACATTTTGATAGTCTGGAATTTTCTTATTACCTAAAAAGTTTTTTACAACATTTTTAAATCTAAGCCAGGCATTTTTCTCAGTGCCAGACATTTTTGTAATGAATTCTGGATCCTACAACATTTTTCTTATCTGCGGTCCTTAGAAGATCCCCTCTTTTAATTTTGCTTCGGAAAGTTGTGGAAATTGATCTTTCAAATACACATAGCAATCGCCATCCTTGTCAAGCGCTTTGACAAGCTGCCTCATAAGACCCAGCTTTATATGAAGGGGTGGAATCAAAACTTCTTTTGGGTCAACTAGAGGATCTTCAATTATATTTTTTTGTCCTTGCTCAAACGATGTTCATTTTGGCCCTCTTTTTTTGTAATGAGGAACGCGATCTCGACTGTTTCATAAGCACAAGTAACAAGGTGTTTTTGTATACCCTGATTGCTGTCCTAAAACGAGTCCAAGAATTTTGAGACCCCCTTAAATTTTCCACTTATAATTTGAGTAATTGATTTTTTCCAGGACAAATTTTAAGTCACTGTAATGCTCTTTCAGTTCCGTAGAATGTGCGATTGGAATTGGAGCGTAAATATTAGTATTATGCAATAACACTACTTTTAGACTGCGCTTAGAAGAGTCAGTGAATAGCCGCCAATTTTCCGGCTTTACAGTCCAGGTGTCATTTTTTCCATTAATCCGTCAATTTTGTTACAATAGACTAATTTTCCATGATCATTTTCTTCAGAAGTAAAAAACGGTCTAAACTCTTTTTCCCTATTTCTGTAGAAACTTGATTTAACTCCTTTAGCTAATAAGTTCTTCTTTTTCAAAACGGAAGCAAGATACTCTAAAGCATCTTTAGGGAGACTGAGATCTCGCGATTAATCATTCAATTCTTCAGAAGTAAATAGCTTAGGAACTTTATTCTTTTCATTGTCTGGTATGTAACTTCTATATTAACATCGCTTCATTCATCATCATCCTCGTCATTATCATAACATCGAAATCTTCATCAGTACTTTTATTTTCTTCTGCTTCATTCGTCTGTCTGTCAAGTGACAATTTTTTTGAGTGTTTTGTAACATCGCTATTTTCAACAGATTCAGTGACGCTAGGTACATCAGGATATTCGATAGCACTTTTCTTTTTTCTATTGATTCCTGTCAGGTTTATCATACAAAAGTAGCATTCCTCTTTCTGAAGAGGTTTCCTCCATATCGCAGGTTCTTGAATCTTAAGGGTTTTCTTATTTCCTTCTCTGTCTGTCAATCGATTGAATGCCTTATAACAAGCACTGTAAATTTTCTGAGGATCTCAATTTTCACTTTGGTTTTGAATTTCCATACCAAAATAGCTTTTATAAATTGTTTTTATGTCATCGTTGATTACTCTTCGATTTTCTAAAACCTCAAATTTACCACATATGTAGCAAAATGCATCTGGATCACCCACACAATTATGCGCTATAGTGGAAGTGGATAAATTGGAGCTGAAACAGCGCTTAGAAGACATGATCCGTTTTGATTCGGGAGTTTATAGTAATAGTATAAGTAGAGTATAAGAAACACGCCTTAAGAGATTGTCACCACTGTCCTCTTTACTAAAGCGAAGTTCGAGCGCGATTTTTCATTTGTTTGTTTCAGAGTTATTTGTTTTGACGTGAAGTTCCAGAGGGATCTTTCATTTGTTTTGTTCACAGTTATTTGTTTTGTTCCATTTTACCTCTATTTTTGCGTTTTTCGAAAAAATATGAGCCAATTCCGTTATTTGGACCCCGGATTCGGATTCACCTACCCAAAAAACATATAGATATGCTGGTTAAGTCCACCGGTCATGAAAATATATTTTTTTTGTGTGCAAAAATATACACGAAAAATCGCTGTTTCTGTCGACTTTGCATCTATTTTTGCGTTTTTCGATAAAATATGAGCCAACTGGTTTATTTGAACCCCAGATTCAGAATCAGTTACCCCAAACAACATAAGGAAATGCTGGATACGTCCACCGGGGATGAAGATAAATTTTTTTTGCAAAAATATGCACGAAAAACCGCTGTTTTCGTCGATTTTACTTCTATTTTTGCATTTTTCAATCAAATATGAGCCAAATGGGTTATTTTGACCCCGTATTTGGATTGAGCGACCCCAAAAATATAAGGATATGCTGATTTAGACCACCGGACATGACAAATTTTTGGTTGCAAAAGTATAAAAGAAAAATCGCTGTATTCGCCGATTTTACGTCTATTTTTGCAATTTTCGAAAAAGTATGAGCCAAATTGGATATTTGGGCCTCAGATTCGAATTCAGCGACCCCAAAAACATATAGATATGCTAATGTAGTCTGTCGTACAGGCCACTTTTTTTGTGTGTGCCGGTGTTATCGATCAAATACTTTCATTTTAAAATAATATATCCTTCTCTTCTGAACACACATTTCAAATTTGTACCAAATTAGTTTAATTTTAAAGCAAAAATATGAATTACAAACAAGAATGTTAATTTTCATCCCAGTAGTTTAATTTTAAACGAAAATAATCAATTTTCCACACAAAATAGAAAAGGTCAATTTCCGTTTCAAGATTTAATTTTTATCCGACAAAAGCGAACTTTGCAACAAAACAAATACATTTACAAGCAAGGTGATTATTCTTCAAGTATTAAAAATAATTTTTAACTACGTACTTGAACTTTAAATGAATTAGTTGTATTTTCAATGAAGTTTTATTTTCTAGAAACAAATTAGTTTAATTTTTCATGTACTTCAGTTATGAACGTTCGTATGAATGGAATAAAAACAAAAAATTTCTAATTTTTGTTTCTTAAATCAATTTTAAGGGCGAAAAATAATATTCTGTCGGCAAGAATTGTCGAATATAAATGTTTTTAAACAGTTACCTACCCTTACACATCATCCATTATTCAGACCTGTCTAATAAAAGTTTGATTGTCGATATCTAAAACAATAAAAACGTCCGAAATCCTTTTTTCTTACCCCACGAATGTTGAAATCGGTGAGAATGTTGGCAATACCCCTAAGAAATCGCCCTTACTATACCCACACCTATAATGTTAAAAATGACAAGTTTGATCCTTGATATTTGAAAATCTAAAAACGTCAAAAAGCCTCTTTTTACATTCTCATCCATACTGAGAAGGTATTAGTTTTATGCGAAAAATGACTTTCGCGAATTTCATCAAATGTCGATGTTTTGAGACCCCCTGAGTCAGAAAAACAAGTTTCTACGTCGGTGTCTGTTTGCCTGTCCGGCGTTATTGTCGTCGCTGTTGTTGTAGTGGTTGACTGTATACCGGATGATAACTTTTGAAAGAATAGTTGAATTGGATTGTTCTTTGGCACACCGTCAGAGGGACCAAAAATAATGATCAAGTTCGTTAACCAGCCATTTCTGATAACAATTCAAAAGTTAGTGCTTTTTCAAAAATTTTGGGACTACTTTTCTCACAATTCTATCGACAGCCATTTATAGTACTCAAAAATATGAACAATTTATCCTAATGACTTTTTTGGATAAAATTAAAATGACCGAAGTTATAGGATTTTCAAAATCCAAAAAACCAAACAAAAATGGATATTTAAAGTCACAAAAGCGTGATATGGAAAAAACTGAGGAGGAGAAAAACTTAAATTTTCCAAGGCCCAATATGATTATTTTGTTAACTTTTTGAATTTTGTTAAAAGAAATCGAAAATTCAAATGTTGATCACGCCAAAAATAATGAATTACATTCTTATCCATTATGATATGGTATTAGTTTTATGCGACAAATGAATTTCGCGAATTTCATCAAATGTCGATGTTTTGAGGCCCCCTGAGTCAGAAACACAAGTTTTTACGTCGGTGTCTGTCTGCCTGTCCGGCTTCGTCGTCGTTGTTGTTTTTGATAAAATTGTAGATAACAATTTAAAAAGTTTAAACAAAGCAAAATACGAAAATAAATAGATCGACAAAAATTGTACAACTATACGAGATCTACAAATTTGCCATGAATTATTTTTGTATAGCATAAGTAGTTTTTGTTTTATTGATGAAAAACAAAACTGAAAATCCAAAAATTAAATTGTGTGGAAACGAAACAAGCTACGAGAATAAATGAGATAACAATTATTCAACGAACAAGGATTTACACATTTTTTACGAATATTTTAATTTTTTTATAGAAATTATATATAAACAAGGCAATAAGAATAAGTATGTTTTAATTTCTATGCATAGTATGAATTGCAATGCTATAAATTTATTGGAATGTTACGTGTTTCAGCACAGCTATAAGAATATAATTTATTGCAAAATAAGAAACGAATATTAAAGTAATCACGATAAATACAATTTGTACTTTATTTTGGAATATCTCAAAAAGAAATTTCAGGCAGAGTGACATAAAAGTGTATTATATTTAATATAAAACTGTTGAGCATAATGTAGAAAATTTTGTTGTTGTTGATAAAATGGAGTTGATTTTTACGAATGAAACAAAATATACAAAAAAGTAACGTTTTTCTTCTCTGGACTTTTTCTAATAGCACGCTTTAATTGGCTTTAAATTTTTGTATTTTTGCATACCTCAAATATCTGTAAATAGAATTTTCAAATCGTGGAAAAAGGTGGTATCAAAAATTCTGAAAAAGCTCTAACTTTTTAAATTTTGATAAAAAATTAGTGGCTAACGAACTCGATCTTTCTTTTTGGTCTCTCAAACTGTATGCCAAAGCAAAGTCCAATCCGACTCGTCTTTCGAAAGTTATACGGTATACCTATAGAGGAGGCCAACACCTGGAACACCCTCGTTTTCAACCCCTAAGATAATTCAAAATGTAAAAAAATCAAAGAATTTCCCAAATTCCAAACCTAAAATATTATGCTTCATAATTTTTTTACTTGATGTCCGAAGGCACTAAAAAAATTTCATTCCCTTATCACTTCCGGAACACCCTCCTTTTCAACCCCCAGTATAATAAAGAATCACAAATGTTGTACATTGCACCGTTGCTAACTGCACCGTTGGCATTTTGCTATTATTGAAAGAAATTATTCGACTAAATATGATAACTGAAATAATGTAATTTTCAGTTTAAAAGAAATCACTTTTCGTTGAAGCAATTAATTTTTAACCCCAAAACCAGTATTTTTATAGAGCAGTTACTGTTTTAATCCCAGACGTGAACTGTATATTAAAGAAATAATTTCCCAAAAAATATTAACTTTTTATTACAAAAAGGTGAATTTTCCAAGAAATACTAAATGTTTGAACAAAAAGAAGAATTATCAGCTGAATTAATAAAATGTTTACTTTGAAAAATTAATTGTTAACAAAGAAATAAACTTTAAAAACAATAGATTAATTTTTAGCCAAATAGTTCAGTTATGAAACAAAAAGTCGAATTTCAAACCAAATAATTGAAATTCATACTAAAACAAAAATAGTTCTCAAGAAAATAGTTTATTTTTTGTGAAATCAGTCTATTTTGAAATGAAATAATTAAATTTCCAGTAACAAAATTTAGTTTTAACTAAATAGCTCGATTTTGAACCAAAAAAGCTATGAATTTGAAAGAATTTGGTTGACTTTATCATCTAGCTTTTCTTCAATTATTATTACTTGCCTTCAATAAGCCGAAAAGTGACGTAGTTTTGAAGTCTGGTTTTCAATTGTGAATCTTTTTCATGCTCATTTACCATAGAATTATTCATAAAAAAATATATTAAAGAGTTGAAATTTGAACTGGCTAAATTTATGAATCACTTAATAATAGAATTAAAAAAACAGAAAGAATTTTCAACCTGAGATGAATTTTCAACAAAATATATAAATTAATTAATTACAGATCAAATGTAATATAAAAATTGAAAAGTAAAGTTCAAGTTAAGCCCACAAAGAATATGATGCATTTTACCATATAGCGTGTGACGCAGTGCTATCCAATGAAATTTATATTCTGCTATATAAGCGCTCCGAACAAAGAAACTCTTCTCGTTATAATTCAGCCTATGGATCTGGAGAACGGTTCAGATATCGAATAACGTATCTATGATACGAGTAGGCGCTCGCTAGTGATGAACCCGAAATAATTTCTGCTGCGGTCCTGATAGGCGAACTTCGCCGCTTTCGTGCGTTCACGAAGAAGCTTGCATTTGGTAACGTTGAGTTTCCCGGTGGACTCTCGATCACTCAGTCTCAGGTCTCCGCTCTCGCGAAGCTCGCATAGAGCAATGGTCGGCAAACTTTTTGCGCAATTTTCAGGTAAGGGCAGGTTTGACCCGAGAAATTTTTTCCGCCTGCCGCGCTTTGTTCATCAATGCTACGTTTTTCCTGAGATGGCTGGTTTTCCCCGACAGGGCTTCATTATTAGACAGGATACTCAATGTGAATTAAAATTTACAAATGAATTTTGTTTTAAATTCTCATATTAGCGATTTATAAGTATGGGATTCGAAATCTGTGACTTTTTTGCGATTAAATACATCTAAACTTATACTTGGGAAGTTGAAAATCAATGATTTGATGGAATATAATGGAAACTCAATTTTAAGCCAAAAGTGCTATAATGCATTGACTTTTAGTATTTCAAGACGCTTATTAGATTCCCTTTGATCGCAAAAAATCAAAGATTTTGAATCTCGAGGTTTCAGAAAGCTAATTTTGAAATTGAGAATTTTTTTGTTTTTAATTTTAATCCCCGTTACCCGAACTGCTTAATAATGGAAGCGTTCACGGCGGGTTGGACCTTCTTGGTGGCAGCAGGTATTGCCACGAGATTTTGAGTTGACCCGCTGCGGCAGCTACCCGTATGAAAAAGAAGTATTGAGAGTGAGTATTGGAAAAAAGTATTAGCGGAAGTATTGGAAAAAGTATGAAAATAAGTACTGACATATACAATACTATTTTTGCGAGCACTGGCATAAAGTACTGACCTGAAGCATTGGAATGAAGTATTAGTGTAAGGTATAGGCCTGGCGTATTTGTATAAAGTATTGGCTTTGAGTATTGGCATAAAGTATTGGACAACATATAATCACGAAAAGGTATTTTTATCAAAAACTTGAGTTAAAAAAAGTTTTAAACAATTTCATCACGTAAAATTACCATTTTTGCTTCTTGATTTTAAAATCTTGAAACTCTTATGAATTATTTTTATTATTTTGAAAATGAAGAAATTCAACTCACCTTAAATCAACATTCAAATTTTTGTTTGATGTCGAAAGCTTAAATGCAATAAAAAATTATTTCATATAAAAAAAATTAAATTCCATGAGATCTTTTGAATTAACAAAAATTCATTAAGTTATTCTTAATTATTCAAATACTTTTGTATCTTTTTATTTCTTTAATTCTTAAAGGTTTGTTCATATGACAAATTGGGAATGGCACACACTGGTAGCGCGCTGCGCGCGCGGCTCGTACGTTTCAACGCGCCTAGAGTGTGCGACTGTTGATTCTCGCGCTTCGCGCTCGATGATATATTTATCTTGCGCTCCGCGCTCGGTGTTTGTATATTCCAGATATCCACAGATTTTTTAAAACTAAAAGTCAAAACATCGACAATAGTAATTTGACGATAATGAATTTTTTTTGTTAAACCTCCTTCGGCTTTAACGAATACATTCTCAACACGGATTTCGTGATTCGCACTCGCATTTGTACTTAAACTTGTAAATCATTTCCAGAAATGTATATTGTTAAAATTCATAATATGCATTGATATTAAAACAGACGTAGTTTCATTGTCAATTTTTAAACAAATTAACATTCTTTATCAAAGTTTGTTATTAAACATTTTACTGCTACTTCTGCCGGTTTTCCAGAAACTAAATTTACTCATTTCCAATTTTATTTTTACGATTTACACGTAGCACATACGGTTGAAACATCATCCTTACCTTTTTTCAACTTCTGAATTAAATTCCTAAATCAGTGACCCACAAAACTTCGATTAATAAGGGTTTGGGGCGGGGATGGGAGGTGGTTAGTTTCGACCAAGAGTCATAGCTTGTTAGTGTTTTATGCTGAGAAATTCAACCAACCTTCAGCAGGTTTGTGTTATATGGGAGTTCATATGATCTCATTTTCACATTCCCGGCCCACAGTGGGAAAAAAATGACATTTTTGGTTCAAAATAACGTACAGCCCACAAATATTGAGCGATTTAGACAAAAAAATTGAAAAAAGCTGTTAAGATTTTTAAGAGAGTTGTCCAGTCTGATTTTTTAATTAGGTTTCCAATTTTCTATAAATAAACAAACAAATATGACGAAAAAATAGCCATTTTATCTATTTGAAGTTCACAGTGCTCGCCAATAACAGGAAAAGTGTTGAAATCGCCTAAGATTCATAAACTAATATCAGCTAAACAATTTCCAATATTATATA
>NC_046663.1:108262764-108279505 GCF_010883055.1 Belonocnema kinseyi | reverse complement strand
CTTCATCTATTGGATGCCTGCCCGCGGTTGGTCTTAGTGTCGCCTCTCTTTCTTTGTTGCTGGCTTGTTCTAGCTGTGGTAGAGTAGGCGTTCCGCTTACATGGTCCCTTTTACGGAGTAATTCAGCATGGTTTCGCAGACGTTGCTGCGAAAAGTGCGATAGCTCCGGGTGTTTCTCGCACCACAGAGCATGCAACCGTGCCATGTAACCCCGTTCACGGGCGACACTCGCATCGTAGCAGTCTAGGAAGTCGTGATTCAGTCACTCCGTCCACCCGAAGATCACGAGATCCCGCTGATCCATCGCATTGAATCCATATTCATTGGCTCCCCCAGCTCTAGATTGGTCGGCATTGTTGGCCGTCCCATTGTCGGGAGCTCTGCGCGTTCTGTTGTTTTGAACCGCACTTACTACAACTATGTTTGGTGTTGTCATTGTTGTTCCCACGAGAAGCTAGGGAAAGGGGTTCGTCCATCCTTGTAGAGCCCCGCATGCAAGGATAAGGCTGCGTACTCTGAGAGGTCGCCCGGTATCCCCGGTATATATATATATATATAATTAAACAACAAAATTTGTTATAAACAAATTATTTGTTGAAAAAATGTTTCTTATGATTTTCCAGAATCATACGCTTTTTATATTTATATTGCAAGACATTTTATGCTCAAATGCAGTATCCAGGCTTTTTTCGACAGGAAAATTCGTTTCTTTCGATCTATATTTTTTTAAATTCGGTACTTTACGATATTTGCAGCAAAATTCATAATTTGTTTATCAATCTTATGATCTTTTAAACAAATCCCAATTAAAAGTCTGATATCGAAACAAAACAGAATTGTTCCGTCGATAGATGCCCCAATGATGCATTTGTTTATTAAATTTGTTTAAAAAAAATAATGCTTAAAAAGTACTTAAAAATCATCAGATTAATCAACAAATTAAGAATTTTGCTAAAATTATCATAAATTTCCGAATTGAACAAAATTGACATAGAAAAAAGCAAATATTTCTGTCGAAAAATGCCTGATTACTGCATTTGTATATTAAATTTGTTTATAATACAAACAATTATAATAAAAAGAGACATTTTTGAAAATAATATTGTTTCAATTCCAATTTCTTCCATCATAACTTGAAAAAATGTGTATTTATGGAAAATCGTAAAAAAATTTTTTCAACAAATAATTTGTGGATAACAAATTTTCTTTGTATATTGTCTAATATTGGAATATCCTTAACTAATGCTATTTTATGTAACTTAAGCAATTTCAACCATGATCCTACTCGTATTATTGACGAGCACCGGGTTCTGTTTTTGCTCACTTTAATTTATCGAATTGCTAAAATTTTGGTGAATAAAACACGAACGAAGGCTTGTATGTTTAATACATATATTTTAAAAGAAATGTACATATATACATACTAGCAAAGGTTAGGTGGACTGTATGTTTTTATCGAAGTTTCTACAAAGTGACGGACAAGCGGAGGTTTTAACAAAGATTGGTACGAGACGACCGACGACAAGTAATGAATGACTATTTTTGAGGAAGCAAAAGACAGGGTGCGAAAATGGGAAAATTTGGTAAGTTGGGAGAACTGATGCCGTTGAAGGTCTTGATTGGTCGAGGAAGGGCAAGGTAGGAGGCGCAGGCGTGTTAAGAAAATCATGGAAATCGAGTAGTGGGAACTGGGGGTGAGGCCCTTGTAATGGGTCCTTCCAAATTCTAACAATTTGCTCAACAGCTGTGCGTACAAAATAAATTTCCTAAGGTTAAGTTGTTGGCAAAGTAAAAGGGCTACATAATTTTATTGCGGTATTTTCGAGGGTTCGAAAGCGTAGTGCTAAATTGCCATTGCAAGGCCATTCTTGCATCTGTAAATGAAAAGAGGCGAAAGATACTACATTGACCAGGGTCTACAAAAGAAAACTAGAAAGTGTCGAAACGTGCCAAAATTCTAGAAGAGAAGATTAAAAGAGTAATACAGTTTCACAGCAAAGAAATGTGCGGTATTCCTTTAGGTACGAAACCAATAATATTTTCTTCTTCTTAGAACAATCTTGTAGGGCATTCAAATAGAAACATTTTTCTTTTATGGACTTTTTTCCACATCGTGCGTTATTTGGCCTAAAATGTTGATTTTCGTGAGTTCTTTTGAATTTTGTAAATGCTATAACTCTGGTAAATTTTGGTTTTATTGAAAAAATCTGTTAGGATAAATTGTTCATCTGTTGAATACTATGAATATCCGTAGAGAAAAACGTGGACATTTGACAAAAACAGGGAGGTCAAATTTTACACAAATCTAATTCCTTCTCTTACTGAGAATGTAAAAATAGTTATAAACAATAATAACAAGATAGTTATGAACAATAAAAATGTTTTGAAACAATTATTTGCGTTAAATGTAATTAATTATTGAATCAGTCAAAGTGAAAAGTAGGAAAATAATTAAAAAATTCTGTAACAAACACAATTTCATTCCCTTAACTAAAGACAATATTATTAACAATAGCAATAAATTGTTTGAACAATAACTTTTGTCAACTTAAGTTAAATATTAACTCATTTCAAGTAAAAATGTTTTTTATAACAATAATTAACTATTACCACACTTTAATTTGAAACTGGACAAAAAGTGGAAATTTTGTTCAAAAACCGCGACTTCCTCTTTATATTCTAAAAAAATTGCTAAAAACAATAATAAGTTGTTTAAGTAATTTATGTAAACATCTAATTACCAGTTTAAAGTAGTATTTTATATTTTAAAACAACTCGCATTAAAATAAAAGGCAAAAAAATTATAATTAGCGTCGAAAGCTAGCAAAACCCATTTTTTAACTTCTGTAACTTTTTTGGGACCCTATAAAGCAGACTCATAGGGGTGATATTTAAAAAGTCATATTTTATATGTACTACATAGGGAACACATACTCAGTAGGAGGGCACCGCGATAATTCAGTATGTGATTCTATACAATTACGGACAATACTGGAAAGAATGAATAGCCTTGAAGAAGAAAATAGGCAAATAAAAGCCTGGCTTACAAGTCTAGCAGCAGGTAAATATTTGGGATGTCCCAGTAATATAAAACTAAACTTTGTTAGATGTATGTGAATTTAAAAAATTTAATTGATGCTTGAAGAAATAACTCGCTTTTCCTTGCAGAAAAAAAGTTAACATTCAGTATTCATTACACAGTGAACCCCAGGAATAAAGTTTATTTTTAAATTGGATAAAAACGCTGCAGCATGTTTAACTGACAAAAGATAAAATTTACCTGACGAAAATATTTATTTGAGATTTGTGAAATGTCAAACGGCTGCGTCTAGGTTTATCGAAAAAATGTCCTCCATAAACTTGAAAATCCTCGCGGTACTCTTTAAATTTATCTTTCGCCAGGTAAATTTTATCTTCTGCCAGATAAACGTGATGCATCGTTTTATCTAATTGAGAGATAAAATTTATTTCTGGGGTTTACCGTGTAGGGATAACAACAAATTCATTCTTGTCGTGAATGTATGAGCAAAAGAGATTGAATTCTCAATGATTATTTCTTCAAATGCTACGAAATCACAAGACACTGATTTAGAGCAAATGGAAAACTTGATCTGTACAGAGGTACACACATAACCATTTCACTATTGCTAATGATATGGACATTATAATATAACCGCGTAATTATCCTGAAGAATTGCTCAAGATTGAACAGAAGCTTGTACTTTTTGCCATTCAGATCATAGAAATATAATAAATTTAAAAAATGCATGGCTTGAAGTTTCTGTTTGAAGTATGAGAAGCAAGATTTCAACCAGTTAGCAGGGGTTGCTAACTGTAAATTACTATTTTTATTCAACTTACAAAACGTTATAAGAAATTTCCTTATAATTTTTTCTCCACAAAGTTCGTTTACATAAACGCCTGCGCCTAACAAAACCAAAGTTTTGTAAGAAAGAAAGCGTATTTTTGAAAACTGATGATTGCGCGGTTACACAACGATACCATATTATAGTAACAAAGGTTCAACATTACTTATCTCTAGAATGGAATCCTTCAAATGATCGGTCTTTACATTATGTCAAAATGTCTACTACTGAAGCATGCGTGCACTTATGTCTGTATTCTAAGACTCTAAATATTATGCAACCTCTATCCCATTGTACGTATTTGTGATATTATGAGGCTATCATTGGACTCAATTGATCCTTCATTGTTACAGGTATCATATATGAGATAACAGATTTCGAAAAATTAAACGAAGACGTTGGTAAATTTAACTCACCGATGCCAGCAAAGAAGAAATGGCTACATCAAGCACAAAGTAAAGAGTCGACTACTAATTATTTAAATTTTACCGGAACAGAAATAGCTGAAGAACCTGCTGCTTTAGATGAAAGCATAGAAATGAGCAGTCTTGAGGAACCAAGTCCTTTTGATGCAAGTAGAGAAGAGCATGCTGTAGTCCCTGCAGAGGTACACATGCTTTTCTCATACATTTAAACTTTGTTCTTAATATATTCCTGATATAATCCTTTTCAGTTATGCAATATGGATGCATTTAGGTCTTTTCACTTACTATTCATTTTAAAAAATGCAGCTTGTTTTAACATAATCAAGTGCAATAACAAACACAATTTATTTATATTGATAAAAATTATTCAAACTGAATATATTTACCAAGTTAATTTACCCAATGCTTTTGTTGTTCAGGGTGCGAAAAAGTTACGCCAACTCAAGGTTTTTTTTGTGTTCTGAACAAATGCGACATTGACTAGATTAACTCGATATATATTTTTATTCTAAAAATTATGAAAAGTATAAATAAATTGTGTTTTTCTTTTTTTGGAAAACAAACCGAAATTTTTTCGAAATCAATAGTCAGTAAAAATACCTGACATAACAATATTGCTGATACCTTTATCAGGCGTTAAAACAAGCCACAAGCCACAAGCCAATAAAACACAAAGTAAGCCTTTATTTTATTATTTCATATCTTTCACATTTATTGCTGCGAATTTGCATTGAGTAATATCTTTTCTTGAGGTTTATATATTCCTTTAGAATCTCTGTATACCCGCAGCATCCGTGGACAACTTTCCCCCATTAAGTACTTTTACTTACTATTCGATTTTAAAAAATCGGTTATTTTCTCTTCAGCAATTGCAACAATAAACATAATTTATTCGTATTTTTCTTAGTTTTCGAAATAAAACATATATTAACCGAGTTCATATAGCTAATCGTGTTTATTTGTGCAGAGAACAAAAAAGTCACATTGACTTAAGAAATTAGTTGTGTAGATCGTTGAGAAGCAAATTTAAGGTTAGTTTTGCACATTTAGTAGCCTTTTAGTTTACTCCCGGAAGTATCGTCCTTTTTCTGTATTTCCTGTATAAACAGATCATTGACTAGTTCAACTTAGTATAATGTTTTATTATGAAAATAACGAAAATTTCGAATCAATTATGTTTCTTATTTCACTTGCTCAGGAATAAACAAACCGGGTTTTTTCGACTACTAGTAAGTGAAAATGCCTAATTTAGTTATCTTGTGTTTATTTATCTTCTGTTACCTAATTTCTTCAATTAGTTTGCACTTTACTTACGCTGGAAAAATACATCAACATTGGTGGAAAATTGTGCAGTACAAGCACTGTGGCTAAATGCAACAGAGACAGTGTGTCACTGTATACATCAGACTTAGCAAGCATTGTTTTCGAGAGATCTGAGTTAGAAGAATGTAGTTTGACAGGGGAAGTGTCAAATATACACAAACAACGGGGTGTACTAGCAAAGAAAAAACTCTGTCCAGAACGTGTAAAAGGAATGTTAGGTAAAAATGTATTTTTTACCCTCGTCTACTATTATTCATTAGCATAAATATTACACTTGGCAATAAAAAGAATAACCTTCAAGAAATAAACAAAAATAATCTTTTTATTAACGTAAACGCATCCAAAACTAAAGAATTATTAGATGTTTTTATTTTGTGTTACCCGAAATACAAAACTAATAATTCCTTATATGTTTACAGATCACGTTCTATCAATCTTCGGGGACAGACATGATACGCACATATTATTTAAACATGCGATGCGCAAAAAATTACAAAACTTTTCTTTCTTTTATCTCCTTTTTTCATGCTTCTGCAAAAGTATATAGAAAAAAGTCCTTTTGGCAAATCACAATACATATACTAAACTATATATCTATTATATAGCAAATACTGGACACTTAGTACATTTTCTGTGTGAGAAATAATAGCATTAAAAAATTTTGAATAATTAAGGAGTTAAAAAAATTCAGAAGAATTAAACGAATTCAAAATTATTCAATGAATTCAAAATAATTATGAAAATTTAAAGAATTCAAAAAAATTCAGAGAGTTCATAAGAATTCATACAATTCATAAAAAATCAGAAAATTCATTAGAATTACGATAATTCGTAACAATTCGAAGAATTCAGAGAATTCATAAACATTTTAATAATTCAGAGAAATTATGAGAATTCATTCGAATTTAAAGAATTCAGAGAAATCATGAGAATTCATAAGAATTCAGTAAATTTTCAAGAATTTAGTAAATTCATAAGAATTCAGTGAATTAAAAAAAATAGTGAATTCAAAGAAGGGAATTCATAAGGATTGACATAATTCGGAGAATGTCAATAATATAATTCATTCAGAGATTTACACATTTTAGTGAAGTAAAATAGAAAACTAAAACTAGTCCCATACTTCATGTCAATACTTTATGTTAATACTTCAGATTAATACTTTAGGCCAATACTTCAAGGCAATAATGTTCTCCAATGCTCGCGAAAATGGTATTGGATCTTTCAATACCTTATACAATACTTATTTCAATACTTTTCCCAATATTCACTGCCAATACTTCTTTTTCATAAGGGTCAGGGCTGCCGCGCGGCAGTAGTTTGCCGACAGGTCAGACAACTCAGCGGCGCCACTAAAGAAAAACAAAATGTCATATAAATGCATATTTTTTGCTACTTTTTTTTCTATTTTTTACCAAAAAAAAAATTTTTTTTGCTCTATTTGTTTTCGAGAAAACAGGGCGGCGCTAGCTTGCCAGCAACTCAGAGGCGCCCTCTATCGTATTCACAGACAGACATACATACAGACATACAGACAGGCAGACATACAGACAGACATACACATTCGTTAAAACCTGTTTTTCGGATTCAGAGGGTCTCAAAACGTGGACATTTGACAGAAACTGGGGGGGGGGGGGTCAAATTTTAGACAAATCTAATACGGTAATAAGCGTTGAATTCAGAAAAATTAAGAATTTGTATTCATATGAATAAGCGATTTTTCCTCTGTCTAAAAATCCCCCAACAGGAACAGAAAAAGTGAAAATCTTATTACTCTCAATCGACTTAGTAAAATTTAACGAAAGCATTTATTTAACCTATTTTTCATTATTGAATCTTCTTACAACTTATGAATTCCAAAAATATTCGAATTTATATCTATTCATATTTTAATAATTTATTTGAATGTGTTAAAAACTGCATTACAGAAATCTATTTAAATGTGTGAATTAAAATAATTTTAACTCTAGAGAGACAGACTTGAATTGACTAAAATAAAAATTTTAAAACTTATATTCCACATGAAGGAATTAAAACAATTTTTCACACATATTTTGTGAATTTATTAGAAGGAATTAAATAATCTGAAAAGGGACTGAGAGCAAAATACGTAAAGAGTGGAAAATCCGCTTTTCGCCAACTCTTCTCCTGTTTATATTTTCTCAGCGTTACGAGCGAGGATGCTCTATGTCAGTGGTCGGCAAAAGGTCAGACAACTCAGCGGCGGCACTAAAGAAAAACAAAATGTCATATAATGCATATTTTTTGCTATTTTTTTGCTATTTTTTACAAAAAAAAAATCATTTTTTGCTCTATTTGTTTTCGAGAAAACAGGGCGGCGCTAGCTTGCCGGCAACTCAGAGGCGCCCTCTATCGTATTCACAGACATACATACATTCAGACATATAGACAGGTAGACATACAGACAGACATACACATTCGTAAAAACCTGTTTTTCGGATTCAGAGGGTCTCAAAACGTGGACATTTGACAGAAACTGGGGGGGGGGGTCACATTTTACACAAATCTAATACGGTTAAAGGGTTGAATTCAGAAAAATTAAGAATTTGTATTCATATGAATTAAGCGATTTTTCCTCCGTCTAAAAATCCCCCAACAGGAACAGAAACAGTGAAAATCTTATTACTCTCAATCGACTTAGTGAAATTTAACGAAAGCATTTATTTAACCTATTTTTCATTATTGAATCTTCTTACAACTTATGAATTCCAAAAATATTCGAATTTATATATATTCATATTTTAATAATTTATTTAAATGTGTTAAAAACTGCATTACAGAAATCTATTTAAATGTGTGAATTAAAATAATTTTAACTCTAGAGAGGCAGACTTGAATTGACTAAAATAAAAATTTTAAAACTTATATTCCACATGAAGGAATTAAAACAATTTTTCACACATATTTTGTGAACTTATTAGAAGGAATTAAATAACTCAGCGGCGCCCTCTAAGAAAATCATTCAAAAATCAATACATTAAACAAAATTACTAGGTCATATTTTTTTGCTATTTTTTTTCTTCACAATGAGCTATGGACCGCTTTAGTAAAGTCAACCCTTATTTTTTAAAAACTACCCCCTGCAATGAAAAAAAAGTAAAAAAAAAAGTATTAAGAAAATGACTAGGCTAGAATTTTTTGCTATTTTTTGCTTTATAATGAGCTATGAATGGCTTTTGTAAAGTCAACCCTTATTAAAAAAAACTACCCCCTGTAATGAAAAAAGTATTAAAAAATAGTATTAAAAATATGATTAGGTTATATTTTTTTGCTTCACAATGATCTATGGATCGCTTTTGTAAGGTCAACCCTTATTTAAAAAACTATCCCCTGCAATGAAAAAAAGTATTAAAAAAAATGACTAGGCTAGATTTTTTTGCTATTTTTTGCTTTACAATGAGCTATGAATGGGTTTTGTAATGTCAACCCTTATTCAAAAAAACTACCCCCTTTAATAAAAAAAGTATTAAAAAAAATGACTAGGCTACATTTTTTGCTATTTTTTTGCTTTGCAATGAGCTATGAATCGGTTTTGTAAAGTCAACCCTTATTAAAAAAAACTACCCCTTGTAATGAAAAAAGTATTAAAAAATGGTATTACAAATATGACTAGGCTAGATTTTTTTGTTATTTTTTGCTTTAGAATGAGCTATGAATCGCTTTAGTAAAGTCAACCCTGATTCAAAAAAACTACCCACTGTAATGAAAAAAGTATCAAAAAACAGTATTAAAAATGTGACTAGGTTAAATTTTTTTGCTACTTTTTTGCTTTACAATGAGCTATGGATCGCTTTTATAAAGTCAATCCTTATTAAAAAAAACTACCCTCTGCAATAAAAAAAAGTATTTTAAAAAAGTATTAAAAATATGACTAGGCTAGATCTTTTTGCTATTTTTTTGCTTTACAATGAACTATGAATGGCTTTTGTAAAGTCAACCCTTATTTAAAAAAACTACAATCTGTAATGAAAAAAGTATTAAAAAACAGTATTAAAAATATGACTAGGCTAGATTTTTTACTATTTGTTGCTTTACAATAAGCTATGAATCGCTTTTGTAAAGTCAACCCTTATTTTAAAAAGCAACCCCCTGTGCTGCACAAGCGTATTTAAAAAAATGAAAAAATCAAGACGAAAAACACTTGTAAACCATAAACACGATATTTTTAAAGCATAACTAAGGAGCAAAGTTATTGTTCGCCCCTAATCGTTACAAAGACAACCACCGTATTTTCATCCGAATACAAACCTGAAGACTAAAGTCAAAAATTGTATAAATTAATTGTTGGGGGTAAGCGTAATTATTTCTCACTCATATTCGTTTCAAAAACAACGGCCGCAATGTATATCATTTTCCAGTCTATGTGTGTATAGTCAAAAAATATAATTGACTTTTTGTAAGCATCTTTTAATGCCTTTAATTAACTACAAGCACGACAATTAGATCCATCAGATTTTAGGCTTATTTTGGGCTCGATATTGGCAATTTTAAAGAGCTCAAAAATTAGAGACTCCATTGATACTGGAAAATTCCCAAAAAGAATGATTTTTTACAATTTAATATCTATGAGGTAAAGTGGGGTTGATTTTAGACGTTAAGGGTTGAAGCAAAAAAATCGGAAAAGGTATTTTTGAGAAACCCAAAAATAGAAGACTCTATTGACACTGGAAAATTTTAAAAAGATTATTTTTTGACAAAGTTATATCTACGTGCTGGAAAGGGGGTGACTTTAGACATTGAGGGATGAAGCCAAAAAATCGGAAAGGGTATTTTTGAGAAACCCACAAATAAAAGACTCCATTGACACTGGAAACTTTTCAAAAAGATTATTTTTTGATACAGTTATATCTCCGTGGTAGGGAGGGATTGATTTTGGATGTTAAGGGTTGAAACCAAAAAATCGGAAAGAGTATTTTCAAGAAGCCCAAAATCAAAAACTCCATTGACACTGGAGAATGTAAAAAAAATTATTATTTGACAAAGTTATATGTCCTTAGTAGAGAGGGGTTGATTTTAGACGTTAAGGTTTGGAGCCAAAAAATCGGTAAGGGTATTTTTAAGAAACCCAAAAATAAAAAACTTTATTGACACTGGAAAACTCTCAAAAAGATTTTTTTGACAAAGTTATATCTACGTGGTGGAAAGGAGGTGATTTTAGACGTTAAGGTTTGAAGCCAAAAAATCGAAAAGGGTATTTTTGAGAAGCCCAAAAATCAGACTCTATTGACACTGGAAAATTCTCAAAAATATTATTTTTTGACAATTTTATATCTACGTGGTAGAGATGGGTTGATTTTAGAAGTTAAGGGGTTAAGAAAAAAATCGGAAAAGGTATTTTTGAGAAGCCCAAAAATCAAAGACTTCATTGAAACTGGAAAATTCTTAAAAAATGATTTTTTTATAAAGTTATATCTACGTGGTGGAAAGGGGGTGATTTTAGACGTTAAGGCTTTTAGCCAAAAAATCGGAAAAGGTATTTTCAAGAAGCCCAAAAAGCAAAGACTCCATTGACACTGGAAAATTCTCAAAAAGATTATTTTTTGACAAAGTTATATGTCCGTAGTAGAGAGAGGTTGATTTTAGACGTTAAGTTTGGAGCCAAAAAGTCGGAAAGGGTACTTTGGGAAGCTTAAAAATTAGAGACTCCACTAGCACTTGGGAATTCTTAAAAATACCCTTTCCGATTTTTTGACTTCAACCCTTAACGTCTAAAATGAACCCCTCTTTACTACTTAGATATAACATTGTCAAATAATAATTTTTTTTACATATTCCAGTGTCAATGGAGTTTTTGATTTTGGGCTTCTTGAAAATACTCTTTCCCATTTTTTGGCTTTAGCCCTTAACATCCAAAATCAATCTCTCCCTACCACAGAGATATAACTGTGTCAAAAAATAATCTTTTTAGAAATTTTCCAGTGTCAATGGAGTCTTTTATTTGTGAGTTTCTCAAAAATACCCTTTCTGATTTTTTGGCTTCATACCTCAATGTCTAAAGTCACCCCCTTTCCACCACGTAGATATAACTTTATCAAAAAATAATCTTTTAAAAATTTTCCAGTGTAAATGGAGTCTTTGATTTTTAGGCTTCTCAAAAATACCCTTTCCGATTTTTTGGCTTTAGCCCTTAACACCTTAAAACAACGCCTCTCTACCACGTAGAAATAACATTGTAAAAAAATAATCTTTTTAAAAATTTTCCAGTGTCAATGGAGTCTTTTATTTGTGAGTTTCTAAAAAATACCCTTTCTGATTTTTTGGCTTCATCCCTCAATGTCTAAAATCACCCCCTTTCCACCATGTAGATATAATTTTATCAAAAAATAATCTTTTTAAAATTTTCCAGTGTAAATGGAGTCTTTGATTTTTAGGCTTCTCAAAAATACCCTTTCCGATTTTTTTTCTTTAGCCCTTAACGCCTTAAAACAACCCCTCTCTACCACGTAGAAATAACATTGTCAAAAAATAATCCTTTTGCAAATTTTCCAGTGTAAATGGAGTCTTTGACTTTTAGGCTTCTCAAAAATACCCTTTCCGATTTTTTGGCTTCAGCCCTTAACACCTTAAAACAACCCCTCTCTACCACGTAGATATAACATTGTCGAAAAATAATCTTTTTGCAAATTTTTCAGTGTAAATAGAGTCTTTGATTTTTGGGCTTCTCAAAAATACCCTTTGAGATTTTTCGGCTCCAACCCTTAACGTCTAAAATCAACCAACTTTACCTCATAGATGTTAAATTGTAAAAAATCATTCTTTTTTTTGGGAATTTTCCACTATCACTGGAGTCTCGAATTTCTGAGCTCTTTAAAATTGCCAATATCGATCCCAAAAAAAGCCCAAAATCTGATAGATCTAATTGTCGTGCAGGTAGTTAATTAAAGGCATTAAAAGATGCTTAGAAAAAGTCAATTATATTTTTTGACTATACACATTCGGAAGAAAATACGGTGGTTATTTTTGTAACGATTTGGGGCGAACAATAACTTTGATCCTTAGTTATGCTTTAAAAATATCGTGTATATGGTTTACAAGTGTTTTACATCTTGATTTTTTCATTTTTTTAAATACGCTTGTGCAGCACAGGGGGTTGCTTTTTAAAATAAGGGTTGACTTCACAAAAGCGATTCATAGCTTATTGTAAAGCAACAAATAGCAAAAAAATCTAGCCTAGTAATATTTTTAATACTGTTTTTTAATACTTTTTTCATTACAGAGTGTAGTTTTTTTAAAATAGGGGTTGACTTTACAAAAGCCATTCCTAGCTCATTGTAAAGCAAAAAAATAGCAAAAAAAATCTAGCCTAGTCATATTTTTAATAATTTTTTAAAATACTTTTTTTTATTGCAGGGGGTAGTTTTTTTAAAATAAGGATTGACTTTATAAAAGCGATCCATAGCTCATTGTAAAGCACAAAATATAACAGTCACATTTTTAACACTGTTTTTTGATACTTTTTTCATTACAGGGGGTAGTTTTTTTGAATCAGGGTTGACTTTACCAAAGCGATTCATAGCTCATTGTAAAGCAAAAAATAGCAAAAAAATCTAGCCTATTCATATTTTTAATACTATTTTTTAATACTTTTTTCATTACAGAGGGTAGTTCTTTTTAATAAGGGTTGACTTTACAAAACCGATTCATAGCTCATTGCAAAGCAAAAAAATACCAAAAAATGTAGCCTAGTCATTTTTTAAATACTTTTTTTCATTGTAGGGGGTAGTTTTTTTAAATGAGGCTTGACTTTACAAAAGCTATTCATAGCTCATTATAAAGCAAAAAATAGCAAAAAAATCTAGCCTAGTCATATTTTAATACTGTTTTTTAATACTTTTTTTATTAAAGGGGGTAGTTTTTTTGAATAAGGGTTGACATTAAAAAACCCATTCATAGCTCATTGTAAAGCAAAAAATAGCAAAAAAATCTGGCCCAGTTATTTTTTTAATACTTTTTTTTCTTTGCAGGGGGTAGTTTTTAAAATAAGGGTTGACCTTACAAAAGCGATCCATAGCTCATTGTGAAAAAAAATATAACCTAGTCATATTTTTAATACTGTTTTTTTTATACATTTTTCATTACAGGGGGTAGTTTTTTTGAATAAGGGTTGACTTTACAAAAGCCATTCATAGCTCATTACAAAGCAAAAAAATAGCAAAAAATTCTAGCCTAGTCATTTTCTTAATACTTTTTTTGATACTTTTCTTTCATTGCAGGGGGTAGTTTTTTAAAAATAAGGGTTGACTTTACTAAAGCGATCCATAGCTCATTGTAAAGCAAAAAAATAGGACCTAGTAATTTTGTTTAATTTATTGATTTTTGAATGATTTTCTTAGAGGGCGCCGCTGAGTTGCCGGCAAGCTAGCGCCGCCCTATTTTCTCAAAAACGAATAGAGCAAAAAATGATTTTTTTTTGTAAAAATAGCAAAAAAATAGCAAAAAATATGCATTATATGACATTTTGTTTTTCTTTAGTGGCGCCGCTGAGTTGTCTGACCTTTTGCCGACCACTGACATAGAGCATCCTCGCTCGTAACGCTGAGAAAATATAAACAGGAGAAGAGTTGGCGAAAAGCGGATTTTCCACTCTTTACGTATTTTGCTCTTAGTCCCTTTTGAGATTATTTAATTCCTTCTAATAAGTTCACAAAATATGTGTGAAAAATTGTTTTAATTCCTTCATGTGGAATATAAGTTTTAAAATTTTTATTTTAGTCAATTCAAGTCTGCCTCTCTAGAGTTAAAATTATTTTAATTCACACATTTAAATAGATTTCTGTAATGCAGTTTTTAACACATTCAAATAAATTATTAAAATATGAATAGATATAAATTCGAATATTTTTGGAATTCATAAGTTATAAAAAGATTCAATAATGAAAAATAGGTTAAATAAATGCTTTCGTTAAATTTTACTAAGTCGTTTGAGAGTAATAAGATTTTCACTTTTTCTGTTCCTGTTGGGGGATTTTTAGACGGAGGAAAAATCGCTTATTCATATGAACACAAATTCTTAATTTTTCTGAATTCAACGCTTATTACCGTATTAGATTTGTGTAAAATTTGACCACCCCCTCAGTTTCTGTCAAATGTCCACGTTTTGAGACCCTCTGAATCCGAAAAACAGGTTTTTACGAATGTGTATGCCTGTAAGTCTGCCTGTCTATATGTCTGCATGTATGTCTGTCTGTGAATACGATAAATTTTGCAAAAATTGATCTATTAGATTGGCCTTTGGTGATCATGTTTAGTGTCCTAAACTAAAGGTGAAGTTCGTTAGCCAGCCATTTCGGACAAAACTTACTTCATTCCTATTGTGCGCTCTAGAAGCACTATCGGTAGCTTTTGCTTAGTTACACTTGAACACTGAACGCTCATACACATAAAAGTAAGAAACATCATAAATTGGATTCGGAAATTTCACAAATTGATTATCGAGCGAAAGTTGACATTAAAAATGTCAAAAATTCTACATTTATGTAGAATATGCAATAAGAGTCTGGCCTAGGGTTTTCAAATTCATACGTCTAAAAATTCTACTCTAGATTTTTGGTCATTGATCTATCCTAATCTGTTTCCGTTCTGAAAAAAGAAATTTCATATTTTCTTTTATGAAATCGCTAGTAATATTGGTTATATTTGCTAATTATTTGAACAACTATCATTCATATTAAGAATTTATTTTACCTTGTGAATCTTGAGAACTTGCTACTTTTTTTAATAATAGCGCACTTTCAAGAAATTTTTGTGTACAAAATTGTTTAAACCAATTTTCTTAACTTCAAATAACATATTCTGGGAGCCCTAAATAAGCTTTAACAATGGGTAACAAAACAAATTTATTTAATTTATTTTTAAAACGATTATTTGAACAAAAATAGCTCAACAATTTTTTTCATTTTAAATTCTCATATTCTCAGAGCCCTAAATGAGCCCTAAACTATTCTACAAGGTGAATTTTCTGTAAAATAATTTTAATGGCGTTTTACAGCAATCTTGAACCATCTTATTTTTAAGCTATTGCAAACACTATTTTTTACCAAAAATAAAAGATCCCAAAATTTGAGACTACGGGCCTAAATTAGTCCTCGATGAGCCCTAAATTAAGGGGGAGTAAAAATAGTTTTTTTGTTCTCGTCATGTATTTTTTATAACTTTAAGGTTGCAGAGCGCCATATATAACAAAAAAAGGGCAAAGGAAATATCGCGCGACCTTCGGTTGATGATTTTTCAGGAGCCTTAAATGAGTCTGAAATTATGCAAGAGAATAGAAAAAAAATATCTTCTTTTGGTAAATTTGTTTAACCAAAAATTGTTAAATTTTAAAAAAAATTTCAATTATCAAATTTCCCAGAGCCCTCAATGAGCCCTAAACTATTCCATAAGGTGAATTTTCTGTAAAATGATTTGTATTACGTTTTACAGCTATCTTGAACCATCAGACTGTTAAGCTGCAAACACTATTTTTTACAAAAAATAAAAGAGCCCAAAATTTGGTAATACGTGCCCAAATTAGTCCTCAATTAGTCCTAAATTATATGAAAAGTAAAAGTGGGTTTTATGGTTTTCTTTCTGCATTTTTTATAACGTTAATGTGACACAATACCATATATAACAAAAAAAAGGGCAAAGGAAATATCGCGCGACCTTCGGTCGATGATTTTTCAGGAGCCTTAAATGAGCCTGAAATTATTTAAAAGAAAAGAATTTGTTGTAGCAAATTTGTTTTAGCAATAATTGTTTCAACAATTTTTTGTTTAATTCAAATATTATATTTATGGAGTCCTAGGTGAGCCTTAACATAGTGTAAAGGAAGAAATTTATTTACTTCATTTTTATTAGAATTGTTTAAACAATTTTTTTTCATTTTTCATTATCATATTCCCAGAGCCCTAAATGAGGTATATTACGAGGGTAGTTCAATAAGTCCTTAGAATGACCAACAGATGGCACGCGAATCGCTCCAAATCATCTGTTTTCAGTCAGCACCACTCCCGACTAGATATGTGGTGCAGTCACAGTCCACATCTTTTGAGTTTACGTGTTTTTATAACCAATTGAAAAAAAAAATTGTTCGTTAAGAAAAATGGAAAAAAACGAGTTCAGAGC
>NC_046663.1:108254941-108262664 GCF_010883055.1 Belonocnema kinseyi | reverse complement strand
TAGAGCTCCAAGGAGATTATGTTGAAAAATTAAAAAAAATTTACCCAAAAAAAATTGTTTTTATACTTCATTCTAAGGACTTATTGAACTACCCTCGTAGTACGTTTTACAGCAATGTTCGGCCAGCTTAACGTAAAGCTAGCGCAAACACTATTTAAAAAAAAAGAGCCCAAAATTTGGGACTATGGGCAAAATTAGCCTTAAATTATGAAATAGGTTACATCTCTATACCTTGATAGTGTTGTGCCAGCTTAACCTGCCTGCTTTGATGCCACAAGTCCTACAATAGTAGTTCGAGCTTTAAAAGAGGCTCTAATTTATCTTAAATACAGACCCTAGTTTGACGCTAAACGTGGAAAAACGGCCGATTTCGCACACTTTTAGCGTTAAAGTAGGGTCTAAATTACATTGAAATCGGTGCTTATTTAGACCATACTTTACAGCTTCCAGCCCATGCAAAGGTGGGAGATACGGCTTCAAAGTAGAGCCTAAATTTCGACTCGGGTAAAGAGAAGAGAAACGTTACTTTTTTTAAATATTTTGTTTTATTCGTAAAAACCAACTTCATTTTGTGCACACAAAAAAACAAATTTTCTACATTATGCTCAACACTTTTATATTGAATATAATACATTTTCATGTAAGTCTGCCTGGGATTGATTATTAAGATATTCCAAAATAAAGTACAAATTGTATTTACAGTGATTACTTTAATATTCGTTTCTTATTTTGCATTAAATTATATTCTTAGCTGAGCTGAAACATGTAACATTCCAATAAATTTATATCGTCACAATTCATAATATGCATGGAAATTAAAACATACTGATTCTTATTGCCTGGTTTTTATATCGATTTTTTATTTTTAATATTGGTTTTTACGATTAAAGAAAAATGCCGCTTCATATAAAAAAATTTAAATATTCGTAAAAAATTTGTAAGTTCTTGTTCGTTGAATAAATCTTGTCTCATTCATTCTCGTAACTTTTATCGATTGCACACAATTTAATTTTTTTCAATAGTTTTTCATCAAGAAAATAAAAACTACTCATCCTATAAAAAAACTAACTCATGACAAATTTGTAGATCTCTCAAAACGTGGACATTTGATTAAATTTGCGAAAGTCATTTTTCGCATAAAACGAATACCTTTTCAGCATGGATAAGAATGTAAAAATAGGATTTTTCACGTTTTTATATTTTCAAATATCGACAATCAACCTTGTAATTTTGAACATTGTAGGTGTGGGTATAGTAAGGGTGGTTTTGTAGGGGTCTTGCCAAACATTCTCACTGACTCCATCATTTGTAGGACGAAAGAAGCGGATTTTTGATGTTTGTATATTTTTAAATATCGAGAATCAAACTTGTCATTGTTGACATTTCAGGTGTGGATATAATAATGGTGGTTGGTAGGTCTCTTGCAAAACATTTCCACCGACTCTATCATTCGTGTTGTTAGAAAAGGGAAAGGGGGAAACGGAATTAAATAATGAAAAAACTTAGTTTCGGGGGTCCAAGCTCCACCCCTGGCTATATCACTGTTCTCGGCAATGCTCGGGAAGCTCGCTAAGCTCGCGGCGAGCTTCTTCAATGCAGAGGATTCGAGCAACGTCCAGACTCCAGTCTCGCTGCGAGATCTCTCAGCAAATTTGAAGCGCGCCTTTGCTGCAATATTCAATTCAAGCATTGCGACGTTTAGTCCTGAGAGTTTCGCGTTGGGCATTGCAAAGCTTCGAGGTTAACCAAAGATAATAATATCTTTGGGTTCACCCTGTTTCCCTTTTTTTTCGCGCAAGCAGCGTCGAGCACTACAACTGGCCACAAATTTCGCCATCATTCCGATAGGAGACTCACCGATCACTTCCCTTCTCCCCACAATGAAACTCATGACACCAAGTTAAGTCGCTCTACTTGGACTTCCGGTTTAGCATTCAAGCGAACGAGGCGCAATAATGTAAAGAGGGTTTAATTATTTAAATTCTCAATGTAAAAGTTCTGTTACCCTCCTGAAAACTGTTCACAAATATGTGATAAAACATCCAAATCCTAATACAAGTGAAAGCTATTGGAGAACTGCAGCTGAAAAGTCTAAATCGATCGAAACTACCGATATAAGTGGTGTGACCACGTGGCCCATGGTTTGCATGGTTTGCATCCAGTAATCATCGTAGTTCTGAACGGCTCAAATCTCTGGACCACTATTTACAAATTAATTCGAACCGTCACCTAAAATTTGGTTTGAATCAATGCCTCCAAATTGATGCGACTAAGTTGGACTGGAAGATTCGCAGCCCCATAACCTCCACACTCCCATCCTCAAGGATCAACACCCGTTCCCTCCACACTCTCTCGCCTACTCTTGTACATTCATCGAAGCTACACGTAAGTAAAATCTTTCCTACAGCTCAAACCCGTTTTGCATCTCCCTCTGATCAGTAAGATTAAAATAAAAAAGTCTAAAAACTCAAGTATGGAGTCTGACGAAACCACTGACCAGTCAGACCCTCAAGTTAAAAAGCGAAAGGCCATCGATGACCCCTGCCTGAATTCAGTGACTTTGGTCAGTTATCTAAACGTGAATCAATCCGGTAATGTTTCTGAAAGCACAGAACGTCAATCTAAACAACGGCAAACAATTCCGACCCCTGTCATAGAATCAGCCCTAGCTCAAAGTAGAAATAGATACACCAAATTCCACGATGGCCCATTCATAGTGGTAATTTGCGAGAAAAATCAAGACTCTGGTAATATAGCCAACTTACACATTAGCCCTATAGGGAAAATTCTACGTAAGCTTGACATCCAAGGTCCATTTCACAATCTCCAAGCTCGCGGAGACTACAAAATGCAAATCACATTCGAAACGTTCCAAAATGCAAATTCCTTCATCAAAACGTTCTCTCACCCTCATCTACTAGCTTATATCCCAGATTATAAAGTTTACCCCATGTACCTGATCAAAAACGTTGACGCGTACGAAAGCGAAGAGGAAATCCTCGATGACCTTAAAACAAACCTGGAGATAAAAATTCCAGTGACCGAAGTTAAAAGAATCTCTAAACTCCTAAACCTACACCTACAAGAATGGTAAAAGTAAAACTATACGGACACATAAAATTTGAAAAGATATCTCTGCTTTACGTTAAATCATCTATTGAACCTTACCTAAACCCAGTACGTAGATGCTTTTCTTGTTTAAGATTCGGTCAAGTTGCCAAACATTGCCGGATTAAAAGTTTCAGATGTAAAAAATGCGCCGAAGATCACGACCACATAACTTGCACCTCTGAGAGATTGCTTTGTGCAAACTGCAAAGATAATAACTCAGCAGATTCCAAAGACTGTCCCGCATTCATCCGACACAAAGAAATACAAAAACTAATGGCATTCAAAGGTCTATTCTATAACGACACAAAAAATAAGATCCTAAATAAAAAAGCCACCCCTCCACCTGCTCCAACATATAACTTAACAAACTGGCCAGCAGCTATTCCTACTTGTATCCAAACAAATCTGACTAATAGCTTCCCATCTTATCAAAGAGAAAGTGTACCAAAAACTAACTTGAATCAAATCTCTCCACCACAAACCCCTTCCCAATCTCTGTTACCACAAACAAATCAAAAAACAATTCAATTTAGAGCCTCCCAAGATTCAATTGTCCACATAACCTCAATTGTTAAAAAAGTAGCCGAAGAAGCTGCGATTAACGCCACTACCAATCTGATGAATAAATTCATCGAAGAGCAATCAACCAAATTAATCTCGGATGTAATTCACTCTTTATCGACACAAATCCAGAATCTTCTCAAACCTTTGCAATCGCAAATTAACAACTTAACCATAACACTAAACCAGCGATCAATTAGAGGTATTTCGGAGTACAATGACTTAGCAGATACTGACTTATGATTGATAATTCTTTCACTCTTCCACATAACCTCATTAATAATTTAGTAACCACTCAAAACATATCAAACCTTCACACAAACAACACACAACCCGGGAAGTTAGTTATTGTACAATGGAACTGTAGAAGCTTATGGGACAAATACAGGGAAATTCAATTCATTCTAGCGGAAGTAGATATAATACTACTACAAGAAATCTGGTTAATCGATGAAGACGAAATAAAGTTTTACGGGTTTAATACCATAAGAAAAGACCGTGATCAGCTTTTCAGGGGTGGTGGCGTAGCTATAATAATCAAAGGTGGCTTACAATTCAAAAACCTACCAGCACCTCAAATTTATAACGCTAACATAGATATCGTAGGTATTGAAATTACATTAAATGGCAACCAAAAATACAATCTTATATCAGTTTATAGACCCCCTGATATTCATGTACTAAGTCTAACTTGGAAAGCCCTGTTTAAATCTTATAACTTAGAAAAAACAATTATAGGTGGTGATTCCAACGCCCATAATTCACTGTGGGGCAGTCAAATATCTCGTTCAAACAGTGGCAACGAATTAGTCGACGAAATAAATAATTCAACATTTAATCTCCTTAACGATGGTTCTCCCAGAATGGCAAAGTCCCTTAACCCAAATACCCCATGCCCACCTAGCGTTCCTGATCTGACCTTAGTTTCACCCTAATTGGCTAACTCACGTAAATGGGTTGTATCAGCTGACCCACATACAAGTGACCACTTCCATATCTATATAGACCTCAATCTTCAGGCACCGATTAGGCAAGAAGGTAGGCCTAGATTAAATATCAATAACGTTAACTGGTTAGAATTTTCAAAGAAACTCACCGAACAACTTTTAAACAATACTCCCTCAAATAAATCATCGTTAGGCGACTTTGATGACTTAATTAAATCTGTCCTAGATACCCTTTTTTTAACCGGAGCAAAATGGGCCGGTGGCAGGCATAAATTTAGTTCTCCACCTGCCCGCTGATGGAATAAAGCCTGTTCAGCAGCATTGAACTTAAAGGGAACAAAATACCGCTCATACAAAAGCCACCCTTCCAATGAAAATGAAACAATATATCTAAAAGCAGTTAATTGATTCTGCGAATCAATTAACCCTCAAATGGAAGCCAGAAGTATTTGGCGTATTGTCAAAGCTTTTAAGAATCGAAGAAATCCTGATTTCTATACAATTAGTACAAATAACGTAGACAACCCAGTGCATGAATACATTGATAAACTTGCTCCGTTAAACAGCATCCCTGCTATTCTCCCTAAAATTCGTGCTAACAATGTTAACCTAAATTATAACGTCAATAGCTCCTTTAGTCCAATGGAATTGAAGCGAGCGATTTCCTCAATGAAAATTAAGTCTGCTTCTGGCCCAGACTGCATTTCTAACGAAACTATCAGGAATTTACCGGAAATAGTTATAAAAAACCTACTGTAAACTTATAACAACATCTATAGCTCCGGAAACTTTCCACAAATTTGGTCTCACTACTTTGTATATCTATTACCAAAGAAAGGAAACAAGGGGTACAGACCTATAGCCCTAGCTTGTAATCTGCTGAAAATCATAGAAAAATTAATTCTATTCCGCTTAGAAAACTGGATCGAATTAGATCTGCAAATCCCCAACTGTCAATATGGTTTTAGGAGACGCAGATCTTGGGCTGACAATATTAATATTTTTAACATAGACATACATAAGGCTTGGTTAAAGAACTAATTCACGGGAGCCATATTCATAGATATTAAAGGAGCCTACGATAACGTCCACCTGAAAATCTTAATTGAAGACCTGATCGAAGAGGGAATTAATCATCGAACAATCAAATTCATAGCTAATCTGATACATAAACGTACTCTCCACTTATATCTAGGTCAACATTATCTTGAAACTCGAAACACGTACATTAGTGTCCCTCAGGGGTCAGTTTTAGCTCCCATAATGATCAATTTCTACCTCAGGAAAATTCTAAACCACATAGGACCTTACTGCAAGATACTAATGTACGCAGACGACACAGTAATCTATTATAATACAAAAGACATAGACAAACTCAAAATCACCCTGACAAAGGCACTCACACTTTTAAACAACTGGTTAATATCAAGAAACCTACTAATATCCTTAGAGAAAACAAAGTTTGTAATTTTCTCAAGAAGAAATTTTGACCCAAAGGAAAACTTTATTGAACTAGATGACACTAGAATCGAATGTTCAACTGATGCCCTGTTCCTGGGATTGATCTATAACAAACTAACCTGGAGAAAACACATAACTGCACTAAAGCAGAAAATTCTTACTAGAACCAACATCATAAAGTCGATTACAGGAATTACGGAAGGTACCCATACAAACATCACCATAAAAATTTACAAAAGTCTTATCAGACCCTGCATAGACTGGGGATCATCGTGTTACGTAGATGCAAGCAAACCCCTCCTCTCAACGATAGATTCGCTTCAAAACGCCGCACTAAAATTTAGCTTAGGAATAATGCGATCATCGCCCAGAAACACGGTCCTTGGCTTAGCCGGAGAACCTCCACTTAATCTAAGACGAAAAATGCTAACGGACAGGTTTTTATATAAATCCAAAATTATAAATGAAAACCCCGTATTTAACAAACTGAGAAGCATGGACAACTGGAAAACTCAATTCAAGCCCAAAATAAAATTTCAAATTACAATATTCCTTTTATATATTGTGAATGGGTAGTACATAAAGACACCTTAACAAAAATTAATTCACAACCTTACCACGAAATTTTTAACTTCCCTACAGAAATCCTAATATTTGAACCAAATATCGATCTCGATTTCGGTGCATAATTAACAAAATCTACCAACCCGGATCAAATGCTGGCCAATTTCATTTTAAGCAAATTTGCGAACTTCAGTCCCGTTCTCACAGATGCATCCAAAACAGAAAACAGAGAAAATCCTTCGGAATTCCAATGTGTGCAGCATTTGTATCGCACTCAGATAATTATTCATAGTCCTTTCGACTAAATGGACTAACGTCGGTGCTTCATACGGAATTGTTTGCAATTGAAAAAGCGATCAAATTCATAAAAATTACGAATACAAAGAAAGCAATTATTCTCACTGACTCTAGACGGGTGGGTGTGTTGGTCCTGGCCCCGCTAAAAAATACCGATATCATATCACTTTTAAGACTATAACAATCACTTTTCCTCCTCAACAAAGCTAATTTCAAAATAATCATAATTTGGATTCCATGTCATTCAGGTATTTATTACAACGAAAAAGCAGACAAAATGGCAAAAATGGCAGCTAAAAACAATAACTTTAACATAAATAATCGTATCTCATGCGAAGACATTAAAATTTATATAAACAAATTAATGCAGAAAGACTTCACATCATACCTTAATGACTTAGGTACCAAAATTGGTAAGACCCTCCATTTATATTCAAATTACCCTATCACCAAACATTGGTTTCATAAATCTAAATTGCCAAGAATTAAAATCAAAATAATAAACCGAATTCGAACTGTCCATACTAGAACAAATGACTTCCTATATAAAGAATATAATCTAAGAGATTCCCAAAAAAATTATTAAAGAATTATATTTCTTTTCTGATTTTTTGGAGTCTTTTATTTGTGAGTTTCTAAAAAATACCCTTTCTTATTTTAAAAATTTTATTGAAAAGTTAATTATTTTGTTGAAAATGTAACTATTTTGTAAAAAAAGTCCTCTTTTCTATCTATCTAAGGTTTGAAGCCAAAAAATCGAATCTTATTATTATTATTTATAT
>NC_046663.1:108253252-108254841 GCF_010883055.1 Belonocnema kinseyi | reverse complement strand
TTTATATATTGTTGATTTTAGACGTTAAGTTTGGAGCCAAAATGTCGGAAAGGATACTTTGGGAAGCTTAAAAATTAGAGACTCCACTAGCACTGGGGAATTCTCAAAAATACCCTTTCCGATTTTTTGACTTCAACCCTTAACGTCTAAAAGACGTTATGTTCCTTATTATATAACTTTACAGCTGGAAACGTAAACAATTACCTACAGTTCTTTTAGTTTTTGGTGTTGTTTGGAAGACAATGTGCTCCTTTATTTTTACATCTAAATCTAATATATAAAAAATAAAATAAATATATAAAAAATGGTACAGTGGTCGTATATATATAAACCAAAATATATTTTTTATTCAGGGTATTCTAACCTGTAATTCTAATTACATGATATTAGTTTATTAAATTATTATTGATTACTATTTATTTGGTAGATGTAATTCTTTCAAGCACAAATTTGAAAAAAGATCTCACATTCATATTTTTAAAATGAACAAACTTTTTAAATCTTATTTTTGTTTCTTCGTTAATTTCTTGTAAAATTATACTTCACAAAGGAACCAATGCGAAAATCAAATAAAAATATATAAAGAATAATTCTTTTTACTTCATGAATATTTTTATTTGATTTTTGCATTGTTTTCTTTACTTTGATTTAATTTTTAATTCAATTATCTAGTAGTCATCATAAAGCCCTTGCTTCTTCATATTTTACTATTGAGTTGGTAGAGCCTGACTGCTGAGAGAAGAGGCTGACCCGCCTTCTGAGACTCTTTGGCTAGAGAAGAGAAAAGAGCGAATGACGCTTCGCATTGTAAGACATCAGTAAAAAAAAATTTGGCGGCTGCGTGGGCAGATTCTAGTAAATGTATAGGGGGGTTTCTGGACCACGATTCCTACCTTACCGGCTTCGAGAAGCTTCAACCTGTAGTGGTTCGTGTCCGTGCTAAATTTTCTGGAAAAAAGGCTCGTGTTTGTGCTAAGCTTTGAAATCTTTCTCGACGGATTCTGCTGACGTCACGATTGCGCAATAGTCTGTAGCCAAAATCATGCAAACTGTTTTAAGGTTATCACGTGCATGTGTCAAGGTTAGTTGAGAAAAACAAGGATGATTTATTGCTTCCTGACAGATAAGACCTTCGTTAAATGCGCAAAAGATGCACGTGTATAGGTGAAATTTTATATGAGACCTACGTATGGCATCCTGTTTTGACTATTTATTTAATTTATTGCTTCCTGATAGATGATAATTTAGTTCAAAATTCCTGCCTTTATTTGTTTAATGCGCAATAGATGCCGGTGGACCGATGAAATTTATATGAGGGTTATGCATGGCATCCTGTTTTGCTTATTAATTTGATTTGAAAATTCCTGATAGATAATGCTTTAACTAAGAACTCCCGCCTGTGAAAAACATTCTTCTGCAGTCTAAAATCTTCGAGAAAAATAATTAGAATTAAAAAAGTATATCTATAAAGGAGACAATACGAGACAGTAGGAGACAATATAAATGCCTGGGTTGCGCGCGCAACCCATTTCTCCTCTTCTGAATTTGAAAACTCGAAGGTGCACGATTGCCGGTCGGAACACTTCGGC
>NC_046663.1:108249139-108253152 GCF_010883055.1 Belonocnema kinseyi | reverse complement strand
ATATTATTAATGATAATATTATAATTATGTTATATTATAATAGTCTTATTTAAATCTTGATTTGAATTTGAAAGAAATTAAAGAAATTGCTGATTTTTGAATTCATCTCGTTTGGATAAAAACTCAATTATTTGATTGAAAAGTTAATTATTTTGTTGAAAATGTAACTATTTTGTAAAAAAGTCCTCTTTTCTATCAAAAGTTCAACTGCTTTGTCAAAATTTTTATTTCTTTTATTTAAAGGTTCATCTCTTTCGTTGAAAATACATTTTTGAAACTGACAATTAATCTATACCATTTTTGGTTAAAAAATCATGTATTTTGTTAACAATTCGTCTTTCTTTGTAGAAATTAAATTGCTTTATGGAAAATTTATACTTTTTGATTAAAAATTACATTTTTCGGTTGAATTATCAACTGTAATTATTTTTTGGTTGCAAGGTTTCTTATTAAGGATTCATAATTATAGTTGAAAATTAAACTATTTGCCTTTAATTTAGGTTAGAAATTCAACTTTTTTGTAGATAATACTCTTTTTAACTTTAAAATTTTTAAAAATACTGAAATTAAATTGACCTTTTTTAGTAGATATTTAATCTTTTTGGTTTAAGATTGATCATTTCTGGTCAAAAATGCAATTGTCTGGTTAAAATATGAACTGTACATCTTCTTGGGTTTAAAAGTCGATTATATCACTAAGAATTCAACTACTTTGTAAAAAAATACGTTTTTTTTAACAAGGTTTTGTAATTATGGTTGAAAGTTTAACTACTTGGTTGAAAGTTTAACTCTTTGATTGAAAACTCATATTTTTCGTTTAAGGAATTCAACTTTTTGTAAATAATTCGTATTTTTGACTTTAAAATTAAATAATTTCGTTGAAAATTCATGTATTTTGTTTAAAATTGGTCTTTTTTTGTAGATCATTAATTTTCTTGGTCGAAAATTCATATGACTAGTTGACAATTCAACAATTTTGTTGAAAATTCGTTTTTTTTTCCTTGTTCAATTCAATTTTTTATCACAGCTTTTATCTGGAAATTGAACTATTCCATTTTTGGTTAAACTTTATCCTGTACATTCTTTTAGTTAAAACACCAATTATTTGTTAGAAAATTAATTTATTTGTTTTCGATTATGACTTGAAATATTATTTCAGTCTAAAAAATTTAAATTTTTAACCTATTGAATTTGAAATGTTTTAAATAAAAAAAGAAAATTTCGCTAATTATCAGCAATATATGACCGTTCATTTAAAACAATCAATTACAAACAACTGTTAAAAACTATACAAATTTGAACAGAATGGTAAGCTTTTTGAGAATTGTACAGTATTTAAAAAGAATTACAAAAATTTTTGTGATTGCTAAGAACATTGAAAATGATTTTTTATTTTTACAAATAAATTTTAAGTGAGTGTTTGAAAACATTTTGAAAATTAAAAAAAAAAAGAATCCGGAAGGTTTGAACTAATACAATTTACAGGATAAAGTTTAGCCAAAATTGTAATAGTTCAATTTCCAGATAAAAACTGTGATAAAAAATTTAATTGAACAAGGAAAAAAAAACAAATTTTCAACAAAATTGTTGAATTGTCAACCAATCAGATGATGCATTTTCGACCAAGAAAATTAATGATCTACAAAAAAAGACCAATTTTAAACAAAATACATGAATTTTCAACGAAATTATTTAATTTTAAAGTCAAAAAGACGAATTATCTACAAAAAGTTGAATTTCTTAAGCAAAAAATATGAGTTTTCAATCAAAGAGTTACACTTTCAACCAAATAGTTGAATTTTCTACCATAATTATAAAACCTTGTTAAAAAAACGTATTTTTTTACAAAGTAGTTCAACTCTTAGTGAAATAATCGACTTTTAAACCCAAGAAGATGTACAGTTCATATTTTAACCCGACAATTAAATTAAAGGCAAATAGTTCAATTTTCAACTATAATTATGAATCCTTAATAAGAAAAATTAATTTTTTTACTAAGTAGTTTAACTTTAAGTGAATAATCGAATTTTCTACCCAAAAATTATGATTTTAATTTTTAACAATATAGTTGCATTTACAACAAATGACTTTGCAACCAAAAAATATTTACAGTTGGTAATTCAACCGAAAAATGTAATTTTTAATCAAAAAGTATAAATTTTCCATAAAGCAATTTAATTTCTACAAAGAAAGACGAATTGTTAACAAAATACATGATTTTTCAACCAAAAATGGTATAGATTAATTGTCAGTTTCAAAAATATATTTTCAAGGAAAGCGATGAACCTTCAAATAAAAGAAATAAAAATGTTGACAAAGTAGTTGAACTTTTGATAGAAAAGAGGACTTTTTTTACAAAATAGTTACATTTTCAACAAAATAATTAACTTTTCAATCAAATAATTGTGTTTTTATTAAAACGAGATGAATTCCAAAATCACCAATTTCTTTAATTTCTTTCAAATGCGAATCAAGATTTAAATAAGACTATTATAATATAATATAATTATAATATTATCATTAATTATATATATATAATAGTATTAATATTTATATGATTTATAATTTATACTTGAAGTAACGTAACCTCAAAATACACGCGATAAAGAGGCGCGCGAAGTATTAAAATCATGAGAATCGCCAGCCCCGCATCGAAATCTGGAAATATTAATATCCCAATCTTTTCATTTTATATCAAAGCAGATAGAGATATAAATAGAACCACCGAAGTGTTCCGACCGGCAATCGTGCACCTTCGAGTTTTCAAATTCAGAAGAGGAGAAATGGATTGCGCGCGCAACCCAGGCATTTATATCGTCTCCTACCATTTTCACACGGACATATACGTATCATAGTATTCGACCACGTCTCGTTTCAGATCTGGGATCACTGACCAGAGATAATAGCCACACGCGTTTAAACTGGCAGAAGCATTCATACATCAGCAGTCTGAGGCTGCACACATTTCATTATCCTATGCTATCGTTCTATACAGAGATCACTTCTTTTTACAGCTCGCAATCGTTCGCTTTCGCATTCATTCTTTTCCATATGCTAGGTTCGTCAACCTATGAACGAGGTATATGTAACAAGATACTGAAAACAATTTCGCGAATCGAGAGAGAGATTATAGACAGCATGAATTTAATTCGAGACCTTTCATAGACGTTTAGTAAATACCAAGAGTACACTGCCCGACGCTTATCGCTCCTTATGTCATGCAACAATATTCGAGCTGAGGTCGCATGCTATTTTATCCACAGATATATGCTTGCTTTTCAGCTCTCATTTAGAAATTTCAGTTTTTTACGTTTTAAATGTTAAAGATTTAAACTTAAAGTTTTAAAATGCAACACATTAATACAATAAAATATTTGAATTTTTTCAATCATCCACTAAGGCTATTATATAATAAAGTCTATAGAAAATGAACGATGATTTAATTCAGCGTTAAAATTTTTTCTATAATGCTGAATCTTCTCTAACTGATAACATCCAATTTTTTCGCACGGAACTTCAAGGTTATTTTCAATGACGGACTACATTTTTGCGATGTTAAAAAATTATATCCGCACGTGTGGGTTATAACGTAGAAGGTTCTAGAATATTTTGACAAAGAGAGGATATAATAATAGGTAAGGATGTTAAATGATATGCAGCATGTATAGTTTAGGGAGAAAGAGAGATGGAGAGCTATGTATTAAAAAATGTTTTTGATCAAAAATAATTTTGTAATATTGCAGAAGGCTTTGCGATTGAGCGTCTTGAAAAATACCAACAGATTCTTAAGAGGTCCGAGTACATACAGTCGATCATTGTAACAGATTTTAAAATTTTATATTGAATTAGCTAGGATGTCAAATCAACCAGTTGAGATGAAGAAAATACAATTTGAAAATGCCTGCTAGAATTGATAAAATAAAATCAGCTCTATAAATATTAGAGTTTGACTAAGAAACGTTGAAATCTCTTTTTCATAATAGAGTAATAATCTAAAAAAGATTCAATTTACT
>NC_046663.1:108247910-108249039 GCF_010883055.1 Belonocnema kinseyi | reverse complement strand
AGGTTATAGAAATCCAGGATGATATATTGCTTTCTAGCTAGCTAATTTAATTCAGAGACCATAGAAATCTACCTTACCGATATTCTATAGATGTAGTACTTTATGCTGTTTTTCCAGAATATTCTCAATGACGTCATCGAATTCCTACTACGCCATTTTTTCGTAAACAACTTCAAGGTTATTTTTAATATTGCATTACTTTCTTTTATGCGTTTTTCAATATTATATACCACAAGTGTCGATTATCTCTTAGAACCTTCTAGAAAAATTAGACAAAGGGGGAGATATATTATTAAATAAGGATGGTAAATGATAAGCAGCATGTATAGTTCAGGGAGAAAGAGAGAGATAGACAGCTATGTATTAAAAAAATGTTTCAGCACAAAAATAATTTTCTACAATTTACAAGTCGATAAAAGGGTTTGCGATCGAGCGACTCGAAACCAATTACAAATCTCACAGCATGCCTCATCAAAATGAATTACATCATATAAACATTTTTGCATTAATCTTGAAGAATGCCAACAGATTCTTCAGAGATCCTTTTAAAAATAGTGGGTTACTGTAACAGATTTAGACTTAATACCAGGTAGCCTAGTAGTATTGAATCAACTATTTAGAGATGAAGAACGTATAATTTGATAGCTCTTGTTAGAATTTACGTATTTGCAATAAAGCTTGAAAAATGGTAAGAATAAATTTAGCCATATTCAAACTTAGTGTACGGAAACTGTGAATCAAACATAGAAAAAAAATGATACTGTGATGACATGAACATCTTCTTTCTGGAACTCTTAAATAAAAAATTTAGTGACATAAAAACATTAACAAATACAAAAATAATAATATAGTATATAGGAATAGATGATAATATATTGCTTTCAAGTTGAATAATTTAGTTCAGAGATCATAAAAGCCAAACCATAGAACCCTACCTTACCGATATTCTACAGCTGTAGTGGCTGGTGCTATATATTTCCAGAATATTTTTAATGACATCATGAAATTATACTGCGTAGTTTTATTTGTAAACAACTTCAAGGTTATTTTTCAATTGCACATTACACTTTTTAGGCTGCAAGAACGTTATATTTTAAACGAATTTTTTTTGCTGTTATATAACAGTTGC
>NC_046663.1:108240447-108247810 GCF_010883055.1 Belonocnema kinseyi | reverse complement strand
TATTAATAGAGAAAGTGAAAGAGAGATTGTTATGCATTAAAAAGTGTTTTAAATCGAAAATAATTTTCTAAAATTCTCAAGACTGCAGAAGGTTTTGCGATTGAGCGACTCGAAACCAGTTACAAATATCACAGCATGTCTCATCAAAATGAATTACATCATTTAAAAAAATTGTGCACGAATCTTGGACGATGCCAACAGATTATTAAGAGATCTTTTTACGAACAGTGGGTTACTGAGGCAGATTTAGAATTAATACCAAATAGCCACGTAGTACTGAATCAACTATTTTGAGATGAAGAACGTATAATATGAAAGTTCTTATTAGAATTTACGTACTTGCAATAAAGCAACATAAATAACAAAAATAATTCAGCAGTATTAAAATGTAATGCAGGGCAACTGTGAATCAAAGATTGGAAATACAGGGGTCACGTGAATATCTACTCTCTAGAACTTTTAAATCCAAATTTAGTCAAATAGAAATTAAAAATACAAAGATTAATATAGTTTATAGATATCGAGGATGAGATTTTGCTTTCTAGCTAGCTAATTTAATTCAGAGACCATAGAAATCTGCCTTACCTAAAAATTCTATAGATGTAGTGGTTTATGCTATGTTTCCAGAATATTGTCAATGACGTCATCGAATTCCTACTGCGCATTTTTTTTGTAAACAACTTCAAGGTTATTTTTAATGTTGCGTTTTTCAAAATTATGATATTAGATAAGGATGGTAAATGATATGCAGCACGTATAGTTTAGGAGAAAGAGAGAGAGAGAGAGAGACATAGAGAGAGCTATGTCTTAAAAAATGTTTCAACTCAAAAATAATTTTCTAAAATTTACAAGACATTATGAGGGTTTCAGATTGAGCGACTTGAAAAATACCAACAGATTCTTAAGAGGTCCGAGTACATACTGTTGATCACAGAAACAGATTTTAGAATTTTATATTGATATAGCTAGGATGTCAAATAACCATTTGAGATGAAGAAAATACAATTTGAAAACGCTGGCTAGAATTTATAAAATAAAATCAACTCTATAAATATTAGAGTTTGACCAAGAAACGTTGACATTTCTTTTACATAATAGAGTAATAATCTAAAAAAGATTTAATTTACTTACTTCAAACATTAAAATAAAGCAACATAAATAACGAAAATAAATTCAGCAGTATTAAAATTGAATAAAAAGAAACTGTGAATCAAACATTGAAAGTGAAATATTGCACAAGTATATTAAAATGCACTATGATGTATAACAACTAAAAATCTTGGGTTTTCTTAGAACTAACAGTTTGTTTTAAATCGTAGTCAAGTAAACCCATTTGAAGGGACCAGAATGTCAAGTTAACAGAATGATTTTGCTTCTAGTTGTAAATAGAGGATGGTGATTGGGAGAAGGAGGGGGAGGAGGAGGAGGAGGAGGAAGATACGATAATATTACAGTTCAGCAGTTACTGAAAATATTAGATTTAGATGTAAAAATAAAGGAGCACATTGTCTTCCAAACAACACTAAAACCTAAAGGAACTGTAGGTAATAATGCCTTGTTTCTAACTACTAAGTGTATCTCCACTCTCGATGCTGCATTTTGCGCTGAGTTGGTTAAATCACCATCCTCATATATCAACTACATTCAAGTCTTAAATCAATATTTAATTTAGTAATGCTGTTCGTAAAGTATCAATGATATTAAAGTATGCTGTTACATATCAGTCGCAAACAATTATTATTTTTCTTAGAACCAACATTTAATTTTTGTTAAATAAATCCAGTTCAACAGCTAATTCTTTCTGATTACTAAAATCATTAACATGCTTTTGATTCAACTATGTCAACTTAGTAAATGAAAACTTAGTTTGATTAAGCAGAGGCCTTTGGTTAATGAAGATTATGATGCAGTGCACCACTACCAGTTACGCTGCTTTGCATATAGTTGTAACCACGCTTCATATATTAAATCTTGATTATTCCTAAATCAAGGTAAGTAAACTATGGAAAATGTATGTGGAAGAGCGAGAAAGAATAGAAGTGGAGGAGGAGGAGAAGAATTCAGTAATGATGTAGGTAACACCTTGTTTGCGCGTACTAAGTGTATCTCCATTCTTTGTACTGTACTCTGCGATGAGCTTCATGAATCCAGTTAAATAGATAAGGATTTCTTATTATTAGAATCGTGAACATACTTTTGTCTCAACTATGCCAACTTAGTAAAAGAAAATTTAGTTTAATTAACGAGAGATCTTTGGTTTACAGAGATTATCATAGAGAGCACCACAATCAGATTTGCTGCTTTTCTTATAGTTGTAACCACGCTTTTTCTCGTGTTGAATCTTGAACTATACTAAAATCAAGTTAAATAAGCTCTTAAAATATATGAAGAAGAATCTGAAAATAATTTAGGGGCTTGAGGAGATTACGATAATGATTAGAGTAGGTAAATAGGTTCGGAAAATATTAGACGGAATGATAACTTATACTAAATTTTCGGTTTTAGAAGCTTATTTCCTAAACTACAATTAATTCCAGTGAAGGAATTAATAAATACACATAAATTTTAAAAATTAAATTTATTTAAGTTATTTCGTTACAATAAATGTATAAAAATTATATATAGAATTTTAAAACTTATTCCTTACTTGTACAGTGTTGGTTTCGTTCCATCAATGTTAAAAAAATATTGATGACAAGGAATCTTGAATAAATAATCTCAAAATGTTAATTACATTTAACTAGTTTCTAAACTAAAGGAATTATTCAATAAGTTTTTTAACCAAAGATTTTTGGTTAAAAGTGCAACTGTTTTTCAACTGTTTGGAAGAGGAGTTGGAAAAGGAGGAGGTGAAGAAAGAGAAGATGACAAATGAAGATGGACATGAGAAGGAGGAGTATGAGGAGGATGAGGAGGAGGATATATAAACTCAGATTCCATGAAAAGCCATTTTTACTGTGTCAGTGGCAAGATGACTAGCACTTATTCAAATTGTTCCAGAACTTACTCAAGACTTGATAATTTAAAAAGACATGAGAAATACTCTTGCTCGGCCAAGAATCATAAGCAGGATGAAAGAGATTTTCATCAAATTTCATAGGTAACTCGAAATTTAAGGCCAATGCAAGAATCTGAGAGTCGGACTCATAAGGAGAGGAAAGCAATTCCTCGAAAGCATAAGATTTTCAAACTGGACCAAAAACAAGCTATTCAGAAATCATGGAAACCACAATTCTCTCCACTGAGGAATCTATCATGTATTACTCATAAGTCTAAAGATAAAGGGGAAACACTTGTGAAGAAGCAAAAAGTAGAGCCAGAAGAAGAATTTGGCCAATATGACAGTCCTTCATACGTAATAAAAAATGATGCTGCTGATGAGGATATTAATGAGCATGATAATGACTATGATGAGGAGGAAGATGATGACGAGGAGGAAGATGATGCTGAAAGTGACCTTTCCTTAGAATATAAAATAAAAGCAAAATCTAAAATGTTAGATGCCTGGGAAGATCCCAAAAAGTTTGTGGATCGATTGCGCTTTCTTATATTAGATCAACTAGCTGGAAACGTAAATAATGTACACGAAATTACTTCAGTTGTTAATGAAATGCGGGAGGTTGGTATTATTGAATAATTCTTTTAGTTTAGAAACTAGTTAAATGTAATTAACATATTGAGATTATTTATTCAAGATTCCATGTCATCAATATTTTTTAACATTGATGGAACGAAACCAACACTGTACAAGTAAGCAATAAGTTTTAAAATTCTATATATATTTTTTATACGCTTATTGTAGCGAAATAAGTTAAATAAATTTAATTTTGAAAATGTATGTGTATTTATTGATTCCTTCACTTGAATTAATTGTAGTTTAGGAAATCAGCTTATAAAACCGAAGATTTAGTATAAGTTATCATTCCATCTACAATTTTCAGAACCTATTTACCTACTCTAAATCATTAGCATATCCTCCTCAACCCCCTATATTATTTTCTGATTCTTCTACATGTATTTTAAGAGCTTATTTAACTTGATTTCAGTATAGTTCAAGATTCAACAGGAGAAAAAGCGTGATTACAACTATAAGAAAAGCAGCAAATCTGATTTGGTGCTTTCTATGATAATCTCTGTAAACCAAAGATCTATCGTTAATTAAACTAAATTTTCGTTTACTAAGTTGACATAGTTGAATCAAAAGCATGTTAATGATTTTGGTAATCAGAAATAATTAGCTTCTGAACTGGATTTATTTAACAACAATTAAGTGTTGGTTCTAAAAAAAAATTATTTGTAACTGTTATGTAACAGCATACTCTAATATCATTGATACTTTACGAATAGCATTACTAAACTCAATATTGATTTAAGACTTGAATGTAGTTGATATATGAGGATGGTGATTTATCCAACTCAGCGCAGAATGCAGCATCGAGAGTGGAGATACACCTAGTAGTTAGAAACAAGGCATTATTACCTACAGTTCTTTTAGTTTTTGGTGTTGTTTGTAAGACAATGTGCTCCTTTATTTTTACATCTAAATCTAATATTTTCAGTAACTGCTGAACTGTAATATTATCGTATCTTCCTCCTCTTCCTCCTCCTTCTCCTCATCACCATCCTCTATTTACAACTAGAAGCAAAATCAGTGTATCTGACTCTGGCGCACTTTATAATAATCTCTGTTAACCCAGGATCTCGTTTTAGTGAAAGAAAGTTTCATTTGCTAATTTGAAATAGTTGAATGAACTATATATATATATGTATATATATATATATATTCATTTTTTTTTAACTTGACTTTCTGGCCCCTTCAAATGGGTTTACTTAACTACGATTTAAAAGATACTGTTCAGGATTTTCAGGATTCTTAGTTGTTATACATAATAGTGCATTTTAATATACGTGATCAATATTTCACTTTCAATGTTTGATTTTCAGTTTCTTTTTATTCAATTTTAATACAGCTGAATTTATTTTCGTTATTTATGTTGCTTTATTTTAATGTTTGAAGTAGGTAAATTGAATCTTTTTTAGATTACTACTCTATTATGTAAAAGAAATTTCAACGTTTCTAGGTCAAACTCTAATATTTATAGAGTTGATTTTATTTTATAAATTCTAGCAAGCTTTTTCAAGTAGTATTTTCTTCATCTCAAATGGTTGATTTGACATCCTAGCTATATCAATATAAAATTCTAAAATCCGTTTCTGTGATCAACTGTATGTACTCGGACCTCTTAAGAATCTGTTGGTGTTTTTCAAGTCGCTCAATCGGAAACCCTCCTAACGTCTTGTAAATTTTAGAAAATTATTTTTGAGTTGGAACATTTTTTAATACATAGCTCTCTCTATCTCTCTTTTTCCTAAAATATACATGCTGCATATCATTTACCATCCTTATCTAATATTATAATATTGAAAAACGCAACAATAAAAATAACCTTGAAGTTGTTTACAAAAAAAAAATGCGCAGTAGGAATTCGATGACGTCATTGAGAATATTCTGGAAACATAGCATTAACCACTACATCCATAGAAATTTTCGGTAAGGCAGATTTCTATGGCCTTTGAATTAAATTAGCTAGCTAGAAAGCAATATATCACCCTCGATATCTATAAACTATATTAATCTTTGTATTTTTAACTTCTATTTGAATAAATTTGAATTTAAAAGTTCCAGAGAGTAGATGTTCACGTGACCCCTGTATTTCCAATGTTTGATTCACAGTTGCCCTGCATTACATTTTAATACTGCTGAATGGCTATCTGGTATTAATTCTAAATCTGCCACAGTAACCCAGTGTTCGTAAAAGGATCTCTTAAGAATCTGTTGGCATTGTCCAAGATTCGTGCACAATTTTTGTATATGATGTAATTCATTTTGATGAGGCATGCTGTGATATTTGTAACTGGTTTCGAGTCGCTCAATGGCAAAACCTTCTGCAATCTTGAAAATTTTAGAAAATTATTTTCAATTTAAAACAATTTTTAATACATAACTTTCTCTCTTTATCTATTAATATATTTCTCTCTTTGTCGAATTGTTCTAGAAGGTTCTCAATTATAATCGATATATCTAAAAAATTATTTTCGATTTAAAACACTTTTTAATACATAACTCTCTCTCTCTTTATCTAATTGTTCTAGAAGGTTCTTAATTGTAATCGACATATCTAAAAAATACATACAATATAATATATATATAATCGATACATAAAAAAAACAATTATTTGCAACTGTTATATAACAGCAAAAAAATTCGTTTAAAATATAACGTTTTTGCAGCCTAAAAAGTGTAATATGCAATTGAAAAATAACCTTGAAGTTCTTTACAAATAAAATTGCGCAGTATAATTTCATGATGTCATTAAGAATATTCTGGAAATATAGCATCAGCCACTACAGCTGTAGAATATCGGTAAGGTAGGGTTCTATGGTTTGGCTTTTATGATCTCTGAACTAAATTATTCAACTAGAAAGCAATATATTATCCTCTATTTCTATATACTATATTATTATTTTTGTGTTTTTTAATTTTTCTGTATCACTAAATTTTTTATTGAAGAGTTCCAGAAAGTAGATGTTCATGTCATCACAGTATCATTTTTTTCCTATGTTTGATTCACAGTTTGCGTACACTAAATTTTAATATGGCTGAATTTATTCTTATCATTCTTCATACTTTATGGCAAGTACGTAAATTCTAACAAGTGCTTTCAATTTATACGTTCTTCATCTCTAAATAGTTGATTCAATACTACGAGGCTACCTGGTATTAAGTCTAAATCTGTTACAGTAACCCACTATTTTTAAAAGGATCTCTTAAGAATCTGTTGTCATTCTTCAAGATTCATGCAAAAATGTTTATATGATGTAATTCATTTTGATGAGGCATGCTGTGAGATTTTTAACTGGTTTCGAGTCGCTCAATCGCAAACCCTTCTATCGACTTATAAATTTTAGAAAATTATTTTTATGCTGAAACCTTTTTTAATACATAGCTCTCTATTTCTCTCTTTCTCCCTGAACTATACATGCGGCATATCATTTACCATCCTTATCTAATAATATATCTCCCTCTTTGTCTAATTTTTCTAGAAGGATCTAAGTGATAATCGACACTTGTGGTATATAATATTGAAAAACGCAAAAAAGAAAGTAATGCAATATTAAAAATAACCTTGAAGTTGTTTACGAAAAAATGGCGTAATAGGAATTTGATGACGTCATTGAGAATATTCTGGAAAAACAGCACAAAGTACTACATCTATAGAATATCGGTAAGGTAGATTTCTATGGTCTCTGAATTAAATTAGCTAGCTAGAAAGCAATATATCATCCTGGATTTCTATAACCT
>NC_046663.1:108238040-108240347 GCF_010883055.1 Belonocnema kinseyi | reverse complement strand
AGTAAATTGAATCTTTTTTAGATTATTACTCTATTATGAAAAAGAGATTTCAACGTTTCTTAGTCAAACTCTAATATTTATAGAGCTGATTTTATTTTATCACTTCTAGCAGGCATTTTCAAATTGTATTTTCTTCATCTCAACTGGTTGATTTGACATCCTAGCTAATTCAATATAAAATTCTAAAATCTGTTACAGTGATCGACTGTATGTACTCGGACCTCTTAAGAATCTGTTGGTATTTTTCAAGTCGCTCAATCGCAAAGCCTTCTGCAATATTACAAAATTATTTTTGATTAAAAACATTTTTTAATACATAGCTCTCCATCTCTCTTTCTCCCTAAACTATACATGCTGCATATCATTTACCATCCTTACCTATTATTATATCCCCTCTTTGTCAAAATATTCTAGAACCTTCTACGTTATAATCCACACGTGCGGATATAATTTTTTCACATCGCAAAAATGTAGTCCGTCATTGAAAATAACCTTGAAGTTCTGTGCGAAAAAATTGCGCAGGAGAAATTTGATGTTATTAGTTATAGAAGATTCAGCATTATAGAAAAAATTTTAACGCTGAATTAAATCATTCTCGATTTTCTAGAGACTGTATTATATAACAGCCTTAGAGGATTATTGAAAAAATTCAAATATTTTATTGTATTAATTTGTTGCATTTTAAAACTTTTAGTTTAAATCTTTAAGATTTAAAAGGTAAAACTGAACTTTCTAAATGAGAGCTGAAAAGCAAGCATATATCTGTGGATAAAAAAGCATGCGACCTCAGCTCGAATATCCCCAGTGGGCCTAAAATTTGGCGGCGTCTTTACGACATCGTTACGACATCTTTACGACAACTTTACGACATCCTATGTTCATATCGTTTCGCTGTCTTTACGATGTCGTAAATGCATCGTCAGATCATGAGACTTATTTACGATATCGTAAAGATACCTTAACGACATAGACATAGGATATCGTAATGTTATCGTAAAGATGTCGTAACGATTTCCTAAGGACGTCGCTAAACGTTGTGCCCACTGGGTCGTTGCATGACATAAGGAGCGATAAGCGTCGGGCAGTGTACTCTTGGTATTTACTAAACGTCCATGAAAGGTCTCGAATTAAATTCATGCTGTCTATAATCTCTCTCTCGAGTCGCGAAATTGTTTTCAGTATCTTGTTACATATACCTCGTTCATAGGTTGATGGACCTAGCATATGGAAAAAAATGTATACGAAAGCGAACGATTGCGAGCTGTAAAAAGAAGTGATCTCTCTATAGAACGATAGCATAGGATAACGAAATGTGTGCAGTCTCAGACTGCCGTTGTACGAATGCTTCTGCGAGTTTAAATGCGTGTGGCTGTTATCTCTGGTCCTCGCTCACTACTTGATACAAGAATAAAGCGACAAGCATCCCGGAGTATATGAACTACTATAAGAAATGCTTTTTTATTCCTTTCTTACCTTCGATTAACTTTATAGATATACTTTTTTAATTCTAATTATTTTTCTCGAAGATTATAGACTGCAGAAGAATGTTTTTCACAGGCAGGAATTCTTAGTTAAAGCATCATCTATCAGGAATTTTCAAATAATTAATAAGCAAAACAGGATGCCATGCATAACCCTTATATCAAATTTCATCTGTCCACCGGCATCTTTTGCACATTAAACAAATAAAGGCAGGAATGTTTAGTTAAATTATCATCTATCGGGAAGCAATAAATCAAATAAATAGTCAAAACAGGATGCCATACGTAGGTCTTATATACAATTTCACCTATGCACGTGCATCTTTTGCGCATTTAACGAACGTCTTATCCGTCAGGAAGCCATAAATCATCCTTGTTTTTCTCAACTAACCTTGACGCATGCACGTGATAACCTTAAAACAGTTTACATGAATTTGGCTGCAGACTATTGCGCAATCGTGACGTCATCAGGATCCGTCGAGAAAGATTTCAAAGCTTAGCACAAACACGAGCCTTTTTTCCAGAAAATTTAGCACGGACACGAACCACTACAGGTTGAAGCTTCTCGAAGCCGGTAAGGTAGGACTCGTGGTCCAGAAACCCCCCTATACATCTACTGATTCTTAACACAACTTTTGTCTTTTAATTTCTTTTTCATCGCGTGTCTTGTGTTTCAAAAAATTAAATTTTTTATGTTTTTAATGATATTTTTTTACGATTAAATCCAAAAACAGAACTATCACAAAATTATTCATGACAAAGAAATCATTTTTACAATCTCATCAGAGAAGGTATTAAATTTGTGTAAAATTTGAACCCCCCCCCC
>NC_046663.1:108231952-108237940 GCF_010883055.1 Belonocnema kinseyi | reverse complement strand
TTAGAAGTTAAAAACGGTAAGGCTGCTCAGTAGACCCTATGTGTAAAGTTTAAATCATAAAAAAATATTAGAAATTAGCAAATTCAGATTATGGAAAAACGATTAAAGTTAGAATAAAATGCTCAACACAATTTTTTTTTTAAATTCGCATTTTTTTCAACCGCGACAATGTAAGTACGCCTGTTTTAAAACAAGCGTAAATTATGAGTTATCACAATACGTGATGTGTTCAAAAAATAAGGTGACTTTATGGTTTTCTCTGAAAATATTCATTTATTCCTCAATATTTATGTTATCCCCTTCAAAGTAATCCCCCTCAGATATAATACACTTATGCCAACGCTTTTTCTAATCATCGAAGCACTTCTGATAATCATTTTGTGGTATAGCCTTGAGTTCTTTCAGCGATGCAGTTTTTATCTCCTCAATCGTTGAAAATCTATGTCCTTTCATGGGTCTCTTCAGTTTTGGGAAAAGAAAAAAGTCACTGGGAGGCCAAATCCGGTGAATATGGAGGCTGTGGCATGACTGTGGTGCTGCTTTTGGTCAGAAAATCTTTCACAGGCAACGATGAATGAGCAGGTGCATTATCGTGATGCAAAAGCCACGAATTGTTTTTCCAAAGTGCATAACTTGAAGGTAATACTCCTTATTGACCGTACGATCTTGTGTGTAAGAATTCCTGATGCACTACGCCACAGTAATCAAAGAAGACAGTGAGCAAAACCTTCACATTTTACCAAACTTGACGTGCTTTTTCGGTCTTGGAGACTCAGGATGCTTCCACTGAGATGATTGGGCTTTAGTTTCGACGTCATAACGCCGAGCACACCAAACCCTTCTAACCTTTTACGCCTCTGCCAGAAAAACAACACGAGCTATATAGTCAAAATTTTGAACATATGGTCGTGACGAGTGTACCAACACAACAACAAAAATTTTTTTAATTAAATGTTCGTAGGCCGCGAAAATTGAAAAGTCATCTTACTTCTTGAACACACCTCGTATACATACATTTATGGGAATGATAAAAAATTTCAGGGACCAACTCGAGTTCGATGCACGAGATACGTGATGAGAATGTGTTCGTTAAGGCCAAAGGAGCTTTAACAAAAAAGAATTCACAATTACCAAATAAGTGTTGTCGATGCTTTCACCTTTACTTTAAAAGTCTATGCACAAAGATCGAGCCCTCGGCGCGCTCAAAGGGTATATTGTAGAGGCTCCTTTCGGTTACTTCAGTCCGCTAGGGTTTTTAAATAAAAACTAAGATTTTTCATTTCTAAACAAAAACAGTCGTTTTCTTGAATGAAATTGTCTGACAGTAAACTAACAGTGACTCAAAAACTAGTTATGAGACACCAAATAAAAATTCGCGTTATACATAAAAATTTCTATAACAAAATGTCAACATCTGCTGTTTAATGGTAGACACAATTTTTTTTCTTTGTATTGAATTCTAATAAATATGTATTATTTTGCGACATTTTTTACCCTCGTTGCTTTCGAGGGTTTGTTTTCAGGAAATTTAGTTTAAAATTATAGTGTTTCGTTCGAAATTCGTGATTTCTAAAACTAAATACAAATATTTTGTATAGAATATTCGTGTTTTTTTCTTAAAATATTATATATAATATCGTATGGAATGGGTTAATTTTCAGTTACGCGCATTCATTTTCAATACAAAAAAGAATGCAAATTTCCAACAGATTGATTACATATTCAGCCAAGAAAATTACTTTTGTACAAAAGAAGTCGACTATTCAAAAAAAAAAAAAGTGGTACGTACCTAGGCCTCGTTGTTTCAGAAAGGTCAATTCTGTGTTGCATGGAAAAAATCTAACCCAAGTCAATTGTAACGTTCAAGGTCAGTTAGAGGTTATTTGAAATTAACAAAGTTTTCCAAGAGGTCAGTGTAATTCCTGAAGTAAATTTCAACGAGGAATTGATCTTAAAGTTGACCTTAATGGCTTTCTGAAGGTCAGCTTTGTTTTTTAAAATAGAAATCCACTCTTTTTACATCTCCAATCTATAGAGCGGAAAATTCTACGTTCAGGTACGTACCCAAGTCATAGGTCAATTGTAACGGTCAAGGTTAGTTAGAGGTTATTTGAAATTAACGAAATTTTCCAAGAGGTCAGTGTAATTCCTGAAGTAAATTTCAACGAGAAATTCATTGGTGAACTCTGTATTGATCTTGGTTACAGTGTTTTGAATATTGTAAAATCACAAGGAAATTTTTCATTAAAAGTTCCAGGTATTCTGGTGAGAGTTCTGTTCCTCCCCGAAGAGTTATACAGTCCTATACCGTTTTTCGATACCTAAGTCCATACCTAAGGTGATACCATAAATCCTATACCGTTTTTCCATACGAACATTACGAATCGAAATTAAATTTACGTATTGCGAGTATATACTTACTATCTATCGCTAAAAGATTATTATGGCGCAAGCTAAACTTTCGGAAGGAGAGAGGGTATCTGTATTAATGATGAGTGATTGGGGAGATCGAGTTCGATCTTATGATCAAGTTCGTTTGCTTTTTAATCGCACTTTTCGTAATGGAGAAGGGTTAAATCCTGTCTCAAAATCAACAATTGAAATAACTGTAAGGCGCTTTATAAATCATGGATCTATCAAGGACCTTCAGAGAACTAGTCGGCCAAAATCTGCAGGATCTGAGGAGATGCAGATGGACATAGCCCAAGCATTTTTTGAAAACCCACACCTTAGTTTATGTCGAGCTAGTGATGCATGACGTTACTCCTGAGACAGTGCGAACTATTTTAAAAAGCATTAATTTCCAACCTTACAAAGTTCATCTGGTACAAGAGCTCAATGAAGACGATCCTGATCGTCGGATTGAATGTTGTGAAATTATGATGGACAGAATTGATAGAGATCTTCTTTTCTTGTACAACACAGTATTTTCAGATGAATCTACTTTCATTTTAAAAGGTGAAGTTAATAGGCAAAATTGTAGTTATTGGTCTGACGCAAATCCTGATTGGATGTTGGAGAGTCACACACAATATCCACAAAAGATTAATATTTGGGCCGGTATCTTGAATGATACATTGATAGGCCCTTTCTTCATCGATGGTAATCTCATTGTTCGTGCATATGAAGAGCTTCTCAGAAAGCAAATTGTACCAAGAATAAGGGAGATTACAGACGATAGTTTTCAAAATATTTGGTACCAGCAGGACGGAGTAGCGGCTCATTACGGTAGGGAGGTTCGAGCATATTGGGATACTCAGTTCCCTCAAAAGTGGATTGGAAGAAGGGTTGAAATCGAGTGGCCTGCCAGATCTCCTGATCTAACGCCTCTCGACGATTTTCTTTGGGGTTACTTAAAGAGCAAAGTATAGTCAACACAACCGCAAAGCTTAGACGAATTGCAGAATCGGATTCTGCAACAGGCTACTTTGATTGATAGGGAGATGATTTGTAATTCTGTAACTCATTTTTACAATCGCATAGCTTTTTGTCAAGAACGCTAATCAAGCACCCCAAAGGGAACAGAATTTACTACGTCCACGTCGTTGTTCCTGGATAATGCTAAACGTAAACTTAAACTGCTTGGAAAAAACCTTGAAGATCGTCACGAAGATCAATACAGAGCTCTGCAATGAATATCTCGTTGAAATTGACTTCAGGAATTGCACTGACCTCTTGGAAAACTTTGTTAATTTCAAATAACCTGTAACTGATCTTGAACGTTACAATTGACCTATGACTTGGGTACGTACCGGAACGTAGAATTTTCCTCTCTATCGATTTCAGATGTAAAAAAGGGGGTTTCCATAAAAAGAAAACAAAGTTGACCTTCATAAAGCCATGAAGGTCAACTTCAAGGTCAAAATGAAGGTCACCATTGAATTCCTCGTTGAAATTCGCTTCAGGAATGACCTTCACTTTTTTGAAAAAATATTTTACCTGAGGAAATATCCAACCGTCCCAGGACTTTATAGACACCCTGTATAACCAAAATATCACAAATAAGGTCATACATGTTTCACACGGGCAGTCAGGTAAAGGTCTTCTTACGTGACGGACGCCCCGCCGGCATCAGATTTGTTTATTGTCCTACATGTAGCTTTAGAAAATCCGAAAGGTGCATGTCTAGATACGTTTAGGAGATTGATAATCTCACTGAAATAACAATTTGGACCGAGTGAAGGTAGAGTAGACGCAAATTTAACGACTTCATTGCCCTACTATTTCATTTCTATGCAGCTCTCCAGCTTGAGGAAAAGCAGAAGGTATTTATTGCTTACTTACAAGATTAAAATGTAACTTGTTTTGCGAATTGTTGATGAACTAAAAGCAAGCAATGTTCAAAATTAATGTTAAAATTAATCAAAATACATGCTATTTTTGTCCATTTTGATCGATTTGTTCTCTTTTTGGAGGGAAAATTGTTAAAATGAACAAAATAAAAATCTAGTAAGAGTATATCTTGATAGATTTCAGAAAGAAAAACAACTTTTGACTCTGCAGCTATTAACATTTTCCGCCGTTGTCGAGAAAATTTAGATTTTTAATCGTTAAAAACGAAAAAATCGTTTTTCTCAAAAATACCTTGTATTTATTTCTTCTGGGTTCAAAAATAACTAGGTGAAAGGAAAAATAAATTAGAAAATATTTAGAGGTCGCTAATCGCGAGTTTGTCTGTGTTCACAGAAAAATGATTTTTTTGGAATATCTCAGAATCAATGCTAAATTTTACAGAACATTAAAAAGGGGGCTCATTAAAACTAGTTCGTTTTATCTTTTTTTTTTTATATTCAAAGTTATTGGGATATCTTTAATAAACATTTAAATTATTTTCAGATTCTTAAAAAATAATTCACATAAAAATGTAAAATCAATATTTTTAAAAATTAATGTGTATTATTTTTTTCTTAAGAAAATAAAAAGAACTATATAATAGACGATTAATAATAATTCTGTATACTAAATTGTACAATTTAATCACTCAAAAAAATAATTTGAAAGGCATTAAGTTTGAAATATTCACTTTAGAAGATTTTCAAATTTATTTTTTTAGATATTAATTTGGGATGGGACTTGAAAAATAGGAAAGCTACTTTAAAAAATGTCAGCTTTTAATGCCTTTTTGGTATTTTTAAATTGTGTAGAATTTAAATTGAAAATTATTATGTAGTGCAATAGTTGAATAATGAATGTGCATTATTATTAAATTAGTAATTTTAAACCTTATATTCCAAGATTTTTTATTTTAATATAGGGTTGAGTTTTATTATGGGGCTGGGTTGAAAGTTTAACTTGGAGTTTTCAGCACGTGACTTGGGTGATTAGTTATAATCTCCAACTTCTTTAGGGGCCATCCATATACCACGTGGACAATTTTTCACCACTCCCCCCCCCTCTTGGACAGCCGTGGATTTTGGACAAATACCCCCCCCCCCTTACTTTGTCCATGTGGACGTATTTTATGAAAATATAGATATTATTAGTCTTGAAAATGTCCGGGAGCTCGCGACAATTCCATGGACGTCATTTGAGTACTCACTAAAATTTCAGATTCTTTTGTTTTCATATGTCAACAGTTCGAAACTAGTTGACTGGCTAACAGTTGTTGGTGCATTTTGCAACAATTTATCGTTGAACTGGTCGGAAATTCGAGTGAAAAAAACGTCATTTTAGTACTCTTAAAACCCATTGGGGATGATTTTTTAGGTGCAAACAACTACCAAGAATTTTCACTGGCAGCTCCTGAGTGGTGCTAAAGTTGACTGGCAGGCTGTCAAACATGCCAAAAATTCAAGTCAAGAAACGTGACTTTAGTACTCTTGAAACCCATTGTTGCGAGCTGTGAATTTACGTAACAAGTGAGATTTTCGTAGTTTCCTTTTTTATATACCAGGTGTATACATATGAAACCGGTATTTTTTCAAAAAAAAAAAACACATTTATTTCAAGAGAATGATAACAAATATTTTATTCAAAGTATGCGCCCTC
>NC_046663.1:108231137-108231852 GCF_010883055.1 Belonocnema kinseyi | reverse complement strand
ATATATATTTGAAACAAGTCTACTTTTTCATGTTGGACCTACAATTATTCAGTTTTAAAAGTTATAAATTACAATTGTGAAAATTAAAAAATAAATTTGAATTAATTTATATTTAAAACCAAATAAATTTGCATACTTCAATCTGAATACATTGAATTTAAACTTTTTACCTTTTCACGTTGTAGCAATTACGAATCACAGAATAAGTTGTTTTTGGCGTAACCTATAACTTATAACGAAAATTTTGAAAATTCAAACAATAAGCCTGTATGCTGAAAATGAGGTATATTTTAACGATAAAATTTGAGTTGTTAAACTGAAGGCTAAAAAATCTGAAAATTTTACAATTAGTGTTTTGTAAATTGTATTGGTATCTTAAAAGAGAATAATTAGTTTTTAAATTTTCGGACGTTTTCCCTTTTTACTACCTAGAGGTCAAAAAAGTCACCCCAATTTTTTTGTATTTTAATAATTTATTTTCTGAGAGATATTCCTATTTAATTTACTCCCGTTTATCAGTGACTGAAATGCATTAAGAAAAAATCGCCAAGAGCCAAGGATCAAAGTTGGATGTAAAGCGAATTTTTAAATTGTTAATTGAGATTATCTTTATAACTTGTGATTTCAAACATTTGTATACACATTTTTAAAAATAAATACTGTAGGAAAACCAGGCGCGAATCCGCAATGGTGTCGAAACGGCGATCTACCCCCC
>NC_046663.1:108228818-108231127 GCF_010883055.1 Belonocnema kinseyi | reverse complement strand
CCCCCCCGCCCCCAGGTGTTTTCACTTACCGTAAAATGGTACGTATATATGTATAAACACAACAGGTGTACACAATTTTGTGATGCCCCCCTCCCCGGACACTTATCTGGATCCGCGCCAAGGGAAAACATCGACAAGATTCAGGTACGAAAATTATAATTACAGCGAATTTTCTGTAATTTTAAAGGAACGACTCAAATATATGAAAAAAATCAAATTCCCGATTCGGTAAAACTCTCTCTGTCTCGAATAATAAAATTCAAAAACTAATCAAATTCGCGAACGGTTTATAATATTACCGAATTTGAAAATTTTCAAAGAATAAAATTTCCTATATAAAATTGTTTCTTAATCAATATTGTTTATTCATTAAAATTACGATAATAAAATATTTTTATCGAATAAATTTTTGTTTCATATTTAGTGTTAAAAAGTTATTGTTTAAATTTAAAATTAAAATAATTCTACAAAAAATGTATAGAAAAATTGATCTAAAAACACTTGTGCCTTAAACGGAAGAAAAATTCTCTCTAAATTTTCCTCGAAGATGATAACATTTTCCAAGCAAATTTTGCAGGATTTAAATCATAACTTATTTATCTCAAAATTCCTTTTTAATTTTTTAAATTAACAATTCGATTTTCGGAAGAGTTTTTGTAATTTAAAAAAAATACCATGTATATTTTCAACTAAAATATGTTATCCAGAGACATGTTTTTTTAAATTTTTGTTATTTTACATTCAAACAATAATTTTCAAAAACTTTAAACATTAGTAAACTTTTTTCTTTGGCAGGATGTACATTCTAGAGTTGCTAGGCTCGTTCCTCACTCTCTCCCCATTAATTAGACAACTCACTAGGCAATAGACAAGATGGCTGTAAGATGGCATGGGACTAAACTAAACCATCCCTTTATTGGGAATTTATTTTTTATTTTTTAAAAAATTAATGGTTTTTTTACTATGAATAAATAAGCATAATTTTGCCTTTTTTACACCAGTGTACTCATGCAGAGCGACGTAATTTATGAATTTTATCTCTGCTCTAGGGGCCATTTACAAAATACGTCATCCATTTTTTAGGAATTTCTTACCCCCCCCCACCGTATGACAAATTTTGGAAACTTTTTAAACTGCGCTTGCGTCGCGCCGACAACCCGATTGGTCACTGTTAGCACGTTGATTTTGAATTATATAACTATTCAAATGTAATATTTATAATAAATAATGATTGAGAAATACCTAAATAGAATTTTCCTAATCCTAAAATAATATTTTAGGGTGAAAGATACAAAAAATTCGATTTTAAATAAAAAGAAGTTATGAATTCTGAGTACAGAGAAAAAAATCATTTTTGTTTGTCTCAATGATTAATTATTTATCAACTTTTAATTATATATTATTTATAATTTATTTAGCAATTATTTTGAAATTCAATAATATTTATAAAATTCAAAACATTGGTGCACAAAATCAATTTTACTTATGCAAATGTAGATAGGAATGTGAAACAATAATTTCGAAAACAATTATTTTTTTAGAAATCGTGTTCAGTTGAGGCAATAGTCTATTGCTCCGATACTACATATTCTTAGATTAAGAAAATATATTCTTGGAGTGTATCAGAAATGATTTTTTGGGAGTAAACTATGTTCTGCATTTGAATACATCTGTATATGAAGTAACACAATAAAGTTATAGAATAATAAAATGCGATATTCTATCTAAGAATATATTTTCTCAGATTAAGAAGATGTACGCTTGTTCCAAGGATACGGTAGCAAGTACTTACGTATTTGGAACACACTCATATTCTATCGTCCCCATTCATACCTGCGATTGACTTGAATCAAGTAATATTTTCTTGATTCAAGAATAATTTCTTTTCAGTGTACTAAAGGGCCATCCATATACCACGTGGACACTTTAGAGGGGGGGGGGGGTATGGAAAAATTCCACGCTTGTCCACGAGGGGGACCGGGGGGATCGAGCTAGAATCCACGTGGACACATATTTCCCTAAATCTGTGGAAAATATACTGAAATGCGACAAGGTATACTCTAGGTATACAGTAACTTTTATATTGCGCCAGCGCACAATATAATTTTTATTTTTATTTCCATTTTTTTTCACGACTTTTTCTTTGAAAGTCAAATCATGTTTAAATTCACGTTCCTAAGTTAATTCGAATTTTTTCAGCCAATTCATTTGCATTTTAAAAGATCTTTATTATTCATGAATTAAAATACATAGATGGTACATCTTTAAGTTTTTAAGAAATCTAAGATTTAGATACATATTTCGCAAAG
>NC_046663.1:108227232-108228718 GCF_010883055.1 Belonocnema kinseyi | reverse complement strand
TGTATCTCTCTGTGAAATATTAATAATCTATCCGAAATATTTGTGAAATATTTTTAAAAGCTTATAAATATTTGCGAAACATTTGCGAAGAAACCTTTGAAATTTTTTGAAATATTTAATAACAGTTGTTGAATTATTGAAATCCTTGGAAAATCATTGATGTCTTTGTAAAATATTTTAAATTTATCAAAACTCTTTGCGAAATATTTGAAATCTTTGTGAAATATTTGCCATTTTTTTAAACACATTGAAATATTTCCGAAATATTTGAAAAGAGTGGAATATTTAAGAAACCATCATCTTATTATTTTTCAGTCATATTAATATTCATTTTCATTACTGAATAATAATTTACATGATTTAATTTAAATCAAAATCAAAACGAGTTTATAAACATCTGTAACGATAGAAATGGTATATTTTACAATAGAAAATTAATTATATAGATAATTTTTTATTTCAACGTTGTCTTATATTTATTAGTATTTCTTATTCATGTATTACTTATCAGTTGCCTAGTTTTCAAAGTTCTCATTCGAATTTAAAAGTCGAAACAAATGTAAATGTCAAAGAATCCTCATAAACGCCATCAAACGTCTGTTTATATAATGATTTTCACTGAATTCCCCTTCGGGATCCCCTCTGTGATTTATGTCTACACCGTCCTTAAATATAGTGATTTTTTCAGCATGGCGTTTAGGGAAAATGAAATTTCGGACAACTGAATGCCTACCCTCCATGAGACTGCGCCCTAAGATATTACTGAATTCGAAAATTCCCCACAGAAAATTGCTGAATTATAAAATATCCAAACTAGACAATTTCTGAACTTAAACAAAAGAAAAAATTCTTGTTCATTAAAGATTATTCATTTATTTAAAATACCATAATCGAATATTTGTGTCAAATACATTTTTTTAATGTTTAAAGTTTAAAAAATTATGTTTTGAAATTAAAAAAATATGTACATTACTGCATGAAAAATTTTATTTGATAATGTACATAGTATTAAAAAAAAATTTAACAATTATTATTCTTTTAAATTCAAACAATAATTTAATAAAATTATCTAATTATTGTATTTTTGATAAATAAATAATATTGATCGAAAATTCTTTTCTTCATGTTTAAATTCGGGAACTCCATAATTCGGGGATTGTTTACTTTGGACATTTTCTGTCTGAAATTTTGCAATTCGGTCGTCAGAGATTTCAGTTTTGTTGATTTTCTTTTAAGTTATTTCAAATCTTTTAAAATGATTTTTGACAAAGATTTCAAATATTTCGCAAAGATTTTTGATAAATTTAAAATATTTTACAAAGACATCAATGATTTCCCAAGGATTTCAATAATTCAACAATTGTTATTAAATATTTCAAAAAATTTTCAAAGGTTTCTTCGCAAATGTTTCGCAAATATTTATAAGCTTTTAAAAATATTTCACAAATATTTCGGATAGATTATTAATATTTCACAGAGAGATACA
>NC_046663.1:108212120-108227132 GCF_010883055.1 Belonocnema kinseyi | reverse complement strand
TTAAAACCTCTGACCTGTTTTTAACCATTTTAAAACTCATTTGAAAACTTTTTTAAACGCTTTTGGTTATAAATTCTTAATAAAAGAATAATTGCTATTTAGTCTACAAAGCAGCATACCAAAAATATATCAAGTTTTAATAGTTAAGACATTTTAAATTTGTAGTTCTCAGTATATTGAATAATTCGAAATTTAAAGGTTTTTAAATATGTAAGAATGATTGAATTGAAAGTGTTCGATAATTTCAGATTGAATTATTTCAAATTATTTAGTTAGAAAGTAAAATCGTATGAAGTTACAAAATTAGAAATGAACATCTTTTAATACTCGAATAATTATTTTAGAGCAATTAAAATCGTATAACTTCAGATAAGTTTGAAAGTAGGCCTATTAAAAATTAGAAATATCTGAAAGAACTCAACAAAGGTTTAGTTTAAAAAGCTATTTAAGAGAGTGCTTTTTCGAGTTTTATTAATTTATTTTTTTGATAATTTGGCATACTCACCAATTTTTTTTAAGCATATAGCGCCTAATCTTGGTCAACTTTAAAAAATATATATTTAATGTTCGCTCAAGGTCAGTTTTATTCAAAGTGCTTGTTCCTGGATAAATTGACTCTTATTGTTTCCGCTTTTCTTTATGTCACTCATTGATTGTGTTTTTCATAGAAAACATTGAAATCTGGGTTTTTCATATTTATAAACTTATAATTAAAGGTCACTAAGGGTAATTTTCTGTGCAAAATATTGATTTATTTAGAATATTTTGTCAAACTATAGAACGGATTTCTTCACCCAAAAATACGAACCTGAATTGTACTATAGTAAAAACAGACGGAAAAAATTAGACGTAAGCGAAATTTAAAAAAAAAACCTTGGCCGACCTATAAATATTCATTTTTTCCCCGAAACATCAAAAAGAAACTGTTCGAAACGCTTTCATTGCAACAATTTTATTAAAGAAAAAGAAAAGTATCATAATTTCTACATACATTTCTTAAAATAAAAAATTATCAACAAGATTTGTAGAAAATATATTAAAGAATAAAATGATTGTCCCGGAAGTTAGAACCGAAAATTATTATTAAAAAAAAAGTTGTTCTAAATGGGGCCAGACTCGCGAACAGGAAAAATCGCGAAAAGAAAGTGAATTTCAAAATTGAAAAGTAAAAAATTGAAAACAGTGACACAAGTGTAAACGTTCGATTGAGTCTTCATAAACAATGTTCAATTTAAAAATTACTTCAAATTAATAGATTCTTAAATGATCACTTTTATTCAATTTCAAAATCTTATTGAAGTATTATTTCAGTATGAAAGACTTCATTTTTAACATATTCAATTTGGAAATTGAATAAAAAACAACAATTTTCAGTAGTAAACAAGTAAACAATGAATTTTCACCATTTCAGAGTGATAAATTTAAACTTTGAATGTTACAATTATAATTTTTCTATTTTGTAATTTGTAATTTGAAAGTAAAAGTATTGTATTTTGATTTTCAAAGAATAGTTGAAAAATGTTTAATTTAAAAAAAATCGAATAACCTGTACGTTTTTGAATGTTTCAAATTAAAGAAAAAAATTGAACTCAAGAATTTTGAAAGATTAAAAAGATTTTTTTTTAAGATTTCTAGGAAGATTTAAAATAATTTTTTATTTCGAAAAAGTCCATAACTCAAACAGAATGTTTAAAAATATTCCCAAACATTTCAAAATATTTACAACATTGCAAAAAAATCTGGAAGCTCTTGAAACAATTTTGTATGCAGGATTTTACAAAAATGTTAGAAAAAATTGGAATCCGTTTAAAAGATATTTAAAAGTTCCGAAAAATTGCAAAAATCATTTTAAAAGATTTGAAATAATTTAAAAGAAAATTAATACTTTTGATGGTTTCAAAATTAAATGTTGACTATTTATTTTCAAAAATGACATCATTTTAAGAGGAGGTATAAAAATATGAGACCTCTGAAAAAATTCCGAAAGCGATGAATGAAAAATCAATAAAAATGAAATCTCTGACGACCGAATTGCAAAATTTCAGACAGAAAGTGTCCAAAGTAAAAAATCCCCGAATTATGGAGTTCCCGAATTTAAATATGAAGAAAAGAATTTTCGATCAATATTATTTATTTAATAAAAATACAATAATTAAATAATTTTATTAAATTATTGTTCGAATTTAAAAGAATAATAATTGTTAAATTTTTTTTTAATACCATGTACATTATCGAATAAAATTTTTCATGCAGTAATATACATATTTTTTGAATCATTGTTTTTTTAATTTCGAAACATAATTTTTTAATCTTCAAACATTAAAAAAATTTATTTGATACGAATATTCGATTATGGTGTTTTAAATAAATGAATAATCTTTAATGAACAACAATTTTTTCTATTGTTTAAATTCAGAAATTTTCTAGTTTGGATATTTTATAATTCAGCAATTTTCTGTGGGGAATTTTCGAATTCAGTAATATCTTAGGGCGCAGTCTCATGGAGGGTAGGCATTCAGTTGTCCGAAATTTTATTTTCCCTAAAAGTCATGCCGAAAAAATCACTATATTTAAGGACGGTGTAGACATAAATTACAGAGGGGATCCCGAAGGGGAATTCAGTGAAAATCATTATACAAACAGACGTTTGATGGCGTTTATGAGGATTCTTTGACATTTACATTTGCTTCGACTTTTAAATTCGAATGAGAACTTTGAAAACTAGGCAACTGATAAGTGAATACATGAATAAGAAATACTAATAAATATGAGATAATGTTGAAATAAAAAATTATCTATATAATTCATTTTCTATTGTAAAATATACCATTTCTATGGTTACAAATGTTTATAATTTCGTTTTGATTTTGATTTAAATTAAATCATGTAAATTATTATTCAGTAATGAAAAATGAATATTAATATGACTGAAAAATAATAAGATGATGGTTTCTCAAATATTCCACTCTTTTCAAATATTTCGGAAATATTTCAATGTGTTTAAAAAATGGCAAATATTTCACAAAGATTTCAAATATTTCGAAAAGATTTTTGATAAATTTAAAATATTTTACAAAGACATCAATGATCTCCCAAGGATTTCAATAATTCAAAAACTATTATTAAATATTTCAAAAATTTTTTAAAGGTTTCTTCGAAAATGTTTCCAAGGATTTCCGAAAGATTTCAATGATTTCCCAAAGGTATAAAAAGTTTCACATATTTCGAAAAGATTTGGAATAGAATTAAAATATTTTACAAATACATCAATGATTTCCCAAAGATTTCAATAATTTTACAAATATTACCAAATATTTCAAAATTATTTCAAATATTTATTAAATATTTCAAAAAGATGTCACAAAGATTAGAATGATTTTCAAAAGTTAAAAAAATGTCGCAAAGATTTTGGATGGATTAAAAAGATGTCACAAAGACTTAAAATAACGATAGGATCCCAACGCGCTCGATCGACTACATGATACTTAACCAAAGATAGAAAGAATAAACAGCTAACCAAGAAGTAAGCACTAGAAAGTTTTAGATCGCGGAATTGAACAAGATGAAGCTAGAAGTTGGCCAAAACTAGAAGATGCTCGCTCGCTCCATCAAAAAATTAAAGTGCTATCTCGGGTGAGCAAAGCATGAAGGTGCCACTTCTCGCTTATAAACTGAGCGTGAGAAATGGCAACCTTCATGCTTTGCTCGCCCGAGATAGAACTTTCATGATTTGATGAAGCGAGTGAGCACCTTTTAGTTTTGGCCAACTTCTAGCCTTATCTTGCTCAATTACGCGAGCAAGACTTTTTACCGCTAACTTCTCGGTTAGTTTTTTATTGTTTTTATTTTTGGTTAAGTACCGTCAAGTCGTGTCGCGTGCGTTGGCACCCTACCGTTAGGACGCCTCGAAATGATTTTCAAAAGACTTCATTAAGATTTCAATCATTCTTACCAACATGACCAAACATTTCAACAATATTTCAAAGATTTCAGTAATTTCACAAATGTTTCAAAAATATTTCAAAGATTTCCAGATTTCAGAAAGAACTCAATGATTTCCCAAACATTTGGAATATTTCACAAAGATTGAAACAATTTCCAAAACATACCAAGTAATTCAAAAATATTTTTAAGACATTTGAAAGATTTCGAATATTTCGAAAAGATTTCAAAGATGTCACAGAGATTTCCAACAGATTCAAAAATTTCGCAAAGACATAAATGATTCCCAAAGATTTAAATAATTTCACAAATGTTCCAGAAATATTTCGAAGATTTCAAATATCGCGCAAAGATTTAAACAATTTCATAAATAATATCAAATATTCTTAAATTTTTTAAAATATTTTAAAAGGATTTCAATGATTTTCGATAGATTTCACAAAGGATTCAATGGTTTCCCAAAGATTTCAACAATTTAAAAAATATACCAAATATTTCAAAAATATTAAAAATATTTTATTTCAATGATTTTCCAAAGATTGAAATATTTCACAAAGATTTCACAAACATTGAAATAATTTCCTAAAGATATCTCGAAGATTTGACAGGGTTCGCAAAGATTTTGGATAGATATAAAGGATTTCATAGACTCTAATGATTTTTTAAAGATTGCAAAAATTAAAATTTTTAAAAAGATTTTAAAAAGATTTCAATTAATTCCCAAATATTTCATAAATATTTCGGATAGATGCAAAAGATTTCATTAAGATTTAAATGCTTTCCCAAAGATTTAAATAATTTGAAACATATTAGCAAATATTTATAAGCTTTTAAAAATATTTCACAAATATTTCGGATAGATTATTAATATTTCACAGAGAGATACATTATTTCCAAAATATTTTAGGTAGATTTTTTGAGAAACTAAAACAACCTGATGAATTTGATCATTTGATTTCAGAGGGGGGCAAGTCAATGCTTTGCTCCTCCCTGATCGATTCCTGCTGGATTTCTGGATAATAATATTCTAATATTGTTAAAAGTTATGTGACAGTTCAATCTACGCAATAAAAGTAAAAGCCTTTTTTAGAACAAGATTACTGTTTCTATTGTCCAAAACTCTTCTTCTTTGTATTAGTAAAAGAAGATTAAATAATTATTACAAAACGCCACCTAACGTCAATTTGATTTACAGATCAATACGAAATTCGCAAGCAGAAACCTATCTGTCAGTTATATCAAAAGCGTCTAGTCATCTAGTAATTTTTTCGGTAAAATGAGTTTTATGGTAAAATGAAATTTTGGACAAATGAATACCAACCCCCATGGAGGTAGTATAGTAGAATAGGGGAACAGTTAATGAGGAGACTGCGAGAGCTTGTGCAGGTACATCATTGGTCAAAACTGTTCCACTATTCTACTACTCTATCTTCATGAGACTGCATCCTAACAGTCGGGAATTTTCTTTTTCGTGAACTTTTCAATTCCGAAAAATAAAATTCCCACCACTGTAAAAATTTTCGCAATTCTGGACAATTTATAATAATACTGAATTTGAGAATTCTCGACAGAATTTTGTTGTTGAAAAAGTGCATTGTATTCTTTTTAACTTACAAAAAAGATCGCAAAAAAAATTTAAAAAAAATAAAAATTCGCTCTAAATCAGTGCTGAATTGAATACTACAAATTAAAAAAATTTGGATTGAAAGTAAATATGGCCAATAAAAACATTTTTTCATTTATAACTTTGCAAAGCATGGTTATTTTAATAAATACCAAAAATAAAAGTCGATGAATAATTTATATTACGGTTTCATATATTTCCCACTATTTCTAAAATTATTACTTATAATTTTCGTTCTATAAATAGTCTATATATAGTTCTTTAATATTAATTATTTTTATTTTTGTGGTTTGCAATTTCAATGGATTTTTTTAGATTATTATAAAAATATAATTATAATTCCAAGTGATATGAAAATTGTTCTTTCGGTTTTTAGATGTTAAGGCGGCAGTTCCAAGCTAGATTACGTTCCGCATTGGCAAACAAAATTAGACGAACAGAATTTCACTGTCATATTCACAAAAAATATCATGTTCTATAAAATATATTTTAAAATAAACTTTAAATTATTATAATTGCTAGAGCTTACTCGAAATATATATAATTAAAATTATTTTTTAAGTTTTTCAGAACTTTTAAATATATTTATAATGATTCCCATTTTGTCGTAAAATTTATGTAAAATTCTGCAAAAAAATGCCTCAAAATCTTTCAGATTTTTTTACAATCTTATAAATCTTTTAAAATGTTTGCAATATTTTCGACAATGTAAACTTCCTGAAATAATAAAATTCTGAAACCTGAAAATCCCTAATTTAAAAATTCTAGAATAATGAGATTCTGAACAGTTTACAATATTATCGAATTTTAAAATTCCCGAATAATAAAGTACCAGGCTGAATGCTGTCTAATGATAAAATATACAAACTAGAAAATTCCCGAATTGCAGAAATTGAGAAAACAGTTTTGTGGTCAATATTATTTATTTATTACAAATACAATAATCAAATATTTTTATTATAGACATTTTGTTTAATGTTTAATTTTGATAAATTATTGTTTTAATTCAAAATAATTATAATTGTATAAAAATGTAATACAAACATAAATTTAAAAACACGTGAGCTTCAATTGAATCAAACTTTACAGGATACAATTCAGACTAATTTAACGCGACTTTTATTTTCATTTTTTTAAATAATAATTTTATTTTTGCGAGAGTTTTCTGTAATGTACCAAAATACAATGCACATTTTCTCAAATTCTGTAAGATTGTAAATTGTCGAGAATTTTCCAATTCGGAACTTTTATATTTCGACAATGTTATGATTTCGGAATTTTTACAGTGATGTGGGAATTTTATTTTTCGGAAAAAGCGACTGATAAATCCCGAAAAATAAAATTCCCGACACTGTAAAATTCGTAAATTGAAAGATAACCAAAGAATAAAATTCCCGAAATTATAAAAGTCCCGAAATATAAAAGTCGAATTGGTGAATTCACGAAAAATAAAATAAATAAAACTCTGGACAATAAGATATTACCGAATTTGAAAAATCCCTAAGGAAAATGGCTGAATTATAAAATATCCGAACTATAAAATTCATAAATTTAAACAATTCAAAAAATTGTTTATGAAATATTATTTATTGAAAATACAATAATCGAATATATATTTCTCTATGAAAAATTTGGTTTGAAAATGTGCATAGTATTTGAAAAAAATATTTAAAAGTTCTGAAAAATCGAATTTTTTATTATTAAATAAAATAGTAAAAATAAATTTTGATATAAATCGTTGTTGAATTGAATCCTGCAAACCTTGTTTCAAAAATGTTCTCACGTAGGTACGAAGAAAATTAGGGCAGAACATTTTTTTCTTTCAAAGCGCATGTTATTTTTAATATATTTTTCAATACAATTTTTATAAAATTATTATTCAGGTGCCGGAGATTTCATTTTTTTGGGATTTTTCGTTCATCCCTTTCGGGATTTCTTTTCAGCGGTGCCATATTTTTATACCTCCTCTTAAAATTATGTAATTTTTCAAAAACGTTTTACACTTGTGTCACTACTAAGGCTTTTGAACTAAATTAGTTCAAATTTTAACGTTAAAATATGTAAATCGTATCATTTTGAACAAATCTAGAATCATCTTGTAAAATCAATCACTGTAAAATTTTTAATACTCGAACTGCAATCCAATTTTCAAATTTAGTTTCTTTTCCCGATTTGTCCCGGTCGCGAGTTTAGCTCAATATTTAGAACAACTTTCATTTTTTTGAAATAGTAATTTTTCGGTTCTAACTTACGGGACAATCATTCTATTCTTTGAAAGATTGTCTACAAATCTTGTTGATAATTTTTACATTCTCATCCAAAATGAGAAGGTATTAGTTTTTTTATGATAAATGACTTTTTCGGATTTTATCAAATGTCGACGTTTTGAGGCCCCTTGGGTCAGAAAAACAAGTTTTTACGTCGGGGTCTGTTTGTCTGTCTGGCGTCGTCGTTGTTGTCTGCATACCGGATAACTTTCGAAAGACTGGTCGGATTGAATAGGACTTTGACAACTTTTTTTGATAAAATCAAACTTACTAAAGTTAAAGGATTTTTAAAATCCAAAAAACTAAACGAAAATGGACATTTGAAGCAAAAAAAGCTTGATATGGAAAAAAGTCAAGAGGCGAAAAACGTTACTTTTTCAAGGCCCCATGAATATTTTATCACATTCTCATCCATAATGAGAAGAGTTTTATGCGAAAAATGACTTTCGCGACTGTCATGAAATTTCGACGTTTTGAGGCTCCTTGAGTCAGAAAAACAAGTTTTTACGTCGGTATCTGTGTGTCTCTCTGGCGTCTACGTCGTCGTTGTTATTGATGTTGTGGTTGTATGTATATCGGATAACTTTCGAAAAAATATTCGGATTGAATTGTGCTTGGACCCACAGTTTTTTCATTTTAAGAATTGTATGTAAAAATTGTACTATTTTTATTTTTATAAAGAATATTTTTCTTTAATTAAATTGTTGCAATAAAAGTGTTTCGAAGAGATTTTTAAAAAATCTTTCGGGGAATAAAATTAGTATTTATAGGTCGACAAAGGTGTGTTTTCGTTACCAAATTTGGCTTTCGTCTAAATTTTTCTAGTTGTTTTTATTATAGTACAATTTACGTTTTTATCTCGGGCGAAGAAATCCATTCTATTGTTTGACCAATATTCTTTGTAAGTCAATATTTTTCATAGAAAATTACCCCGAGTGACCGTCAATTATAATTTTATAAACGTGAAAAAACCACATTTCCATGTTTTCTATGAAAAACACAATCCCTGAGTGACAGAACAAAATCGGAAACAATAAGAGTCAATTTATTCAGGAACAAGATTTTTGAATAAAAATGACCTTGAGTGAACCTTTAATATATATTTGTTGATTTTTACAAAAATCAGGCGTTATTTTCTTGACACAGAAAAATTATAATAATAATTTGTGGGGGTGACAAATGATCAAAAACTTTCGATACAAAAATTCTGATGACATATTTTAATAGCTTTAAATTTGAAATTATTCAGTATACTGAAGACTACAAATTTAAAATGTCTGAACAATCAAAATCACAATCAAAATTGTTAAAAAATTTTTTAAAAGAGTTTTAAAAAACTTAAAAAAGGTCAGAGGTTTTAATAGTTCAATATATATATATATATATGATAGAACCTCTATAAATTTGAAATTAGTCTATACCTTTTCATGTTTGAGGTACAATTATTCAATTTTAGAAGTTGGAAATTACAATCGTGAACAATGAATAAAATGTTTTAATGAATTGATTTTCGAAACAAAAAGCATCTAAATGCAGCTGCAAACATTGAATTTGAAATGCGTTGAATTCAAGGTATATTTTAAAAAGAAGACTGAAAGCAAAGGATCGACTTTCAAAAGAAGCGGAAGATAGTGACTCGCTGGATTGCAAAATGAACATGGAAAATGGTGTATTTTCACATTTTTAAATGTTCAATTTAAACTTTTTCGCGTTATAACAATTTCGAATCCCATGATGTTATTTTTTACCTAACCTATAACTAATAACGAAAATTCTGAAAATTCAAACAATAAGGCTGTATTCTGAAAATGAAGCATATTTAACGTTAAAATTCAAGTTCTGAAACTGAAGGCCTAAAAATTTGCAAATTTTACAATTAGTGTTATGTAAATTGTATTGGTATCTTAAAAGTGTATAAATAGTTCTTAAATTAGTTTTTAAATTTCCGGAAGTTTACCTTTTTCACATACCTAAATGTCAAAAAAGCCTACCCAATTTTTTCAAATTTTAATAACTTATTTTCTAACAGATAATCACCCCCGTTTACCAATGACTGAAATGGATTAGAAAAAATCGCCAAGACCCAAGAATAAAAATTGGATGTACAGCGAATTTTTAAATTTTTAATTCAGATTATCCTTAACTTTGTAATATCAAAAATTTCCATACCCATTTTTTTTATTAATACTGTAGGAAAAAATCAACAAGATCGAGCGCCATAATTATAATTAGAGCAAATTTTCTCTAATTCTATGGGGACGGCTGAAATATCCCGAAAAATATAATTCCCGACTCGGTAAAACTCTCTGTCCCAAATAATAAAATTGCGAAACTAATAAAATTCCTGAACAGTTTATACTATTAACAAATTTGAAAATTCCTAAATAATAAAACGCCCCAAATATAATTGTTTCTTAATCAATATTAATTCTTTATTAAAAATACGATAATAAAATATTTGTATCAAATACATTTTTGTTTAATATTTAAAGTGTTAAAAATTTTTTGTTTTAATTTCAAATTAAAAATTATACAAAAATTTTACCGGCAATTTAATATAAAAAAACACGTGTTTTTTAATCAACATTTCGATTTTTCGGAAGAACTTTTGTGATTTAAAAAATACTATATACATTTTCAACCAAAATATCTTATCCAGAAATATATTTTGTTTTAATTATTATTTTTAATTTAAACAATAATGTTTAAACACTTCAAACATTACAAAAGTTGTTTCTTTGGTATAAATATTTGATTATTTCAATTAAAAAAATATATTTGTCAAAGAAAAATGTTTCAGCACTTGTTTATCTCGAAATTTCTTTCTATAATAGTTCTTTTAAAATTAAAAATATGATTTTTCAAGAAATTTTTTTTTTCAATTAAAAAAGAAGACTGTACCAAAAACCTGGATCAGGCTTCAGATCTGAAAAAATGCAGTGATATGCATACATGTCAAACTTTTCTAACCTCAAAAAATCTTTCTACTGCTTTACCGTCATATTTTACGAAGAATGAGAAAACCATGGACATAGGAAATAAGGGACTAGGCATGCCATTGCGGGGGTGATGCAATGAAGGGGGAGGACCGCCAACTTTTGATGTCCCGCAACAAACATGGCAGCGCCCACATGTTTATATTTTCATGCACAGTTTGTCGGCAAAAATGCTCGTGCGCATAATCAAATGGCACATCGTAAGATGGCGGCTCTCCCCACTCACGGAATTCTCCCTCCTCCTGTGGATTGAACCCCGCTCGGCAAAGTTAGGATGGCATGCCTCATCCCGTGTTTCCTATGTCCATAGAGAAAACAAGAATTCGACTTCGTAGTACGGTGCGGGCAGCACCTCGACAGGACAGAAAATGTAATGTCCTATATATATAATTCCCCATTCTGACGCCCCGTTCCGCATCTACGTTTGCGAACGAGTTTTAGTGATTTCTATCTCACCTAGGTGGCGTCTGTGTTGATGCTTGTGTTGTAGAAGGGGAAAATCAAGAATATAGGAACATGGCGGACATGTAAATAACGAGTGAGTGATTATAATAATCACCTCTCCAAATTATTTACATTTTCTGTTTGAAACAAATTTACATTATTTTTATTTTTAAATTGAAAAAGGGACCGATCTGTTCGGAGTGGTACTCAAGTGTTGGGCTTAATGTCTCTGTCTAAATATTTTTTCAGTTAGAATTATGGGAACTCTACCGAAAAGAATCTTTGAGTATATACTAAAAATTCTTTAGGTCAAAGAAGCTCAGAGAAATTGTCCGCAGGCACTCAGGAAGATGTTTTTAAAGGTCCAGCAAGCTCGTTTAAATGGTCTGAAGGCTTTAAAATATCCTTTCCGAAATTGAAATAAGAATACGATCATAAATAACAAGCAGAGAGGCTATCTCAATAGAGTAGCCGACACTCAAGGGTCCTTTCTTAAGCTTACGGATTAAAATTTAGAAGTAGCTTTTTTTAATTTCATAGTTAACAGCCTAAAACACAATAATTCGGAATCTACGGGTTTCGATGACTTCAGATATCTAACTTTTTTTTTAATGCTTAAAATTTGAATTAATAGAACGTTTCTCGTAAATGAAATGATATAAGCCAAAAAAGATAACATTTTTGAATTCAACTAGAAAATTCTATATCAGTATATAAGTTATAATTATAAATAAGTATAATGAGAAAATACATCAACTAAAAAAAAAGTGTTAATAATTTGAAGAGAAATTTAAAAAGGGAGAGCGGATTAGCCACGACCAACTACTGTAAATAATTCTGCCCGCCCGGTACGTGACGAATACAAAAGGAACATTATATTACCTTCGCACCACTCTTAAAAGGACCAATAAAAGGATCCTCAAAAAGACCCAAATCTCTAAAACTATCTCCGAGACTATTTTGTTTCAAATCGACTTTGTTCATAGGCTCAAATGGGCCAGACTATTTCGCTAAAGAAAACTCAGAGAATTCTTTCGGTAGGGAAGAATAATTCGCACAAGCAAACCATTTCATGTAATATATAAAAACCGCAATTCATTTTTAATCATGCGCTATTTGATGTTTTTTTATATTGCATGAAACGGTTTGTTTACGTAAATTATTCTTCCTGTGAATCTAAATTTAAAAATATATTAAAATTAGCATGGATTGGTTGGAGAAGCGGGTTGGAGGGGTTGCCGGAATAGAGCTGTAGTTCGTTCTATGTCCAGTATATGGCGCCATTTCGTTACTTTACTAAGTTCATATTCTTTAACATGGGACTACTGTGTACGCAGTGTGTGCCCTATCGAGGTGCCGCCCTGTGCTGGCCTCACCGTACGACGAAGTCGAATTCTTGTTTTCCATGGACATAGGAAACAAGGGACTAGGCATGTCATTGCGGGGGTGATGCAATGAGGGGGGAGGTCCGCCACCTTTTGATGTCCCGCGACAAACATGGCAGCGCCCATATGTTTATATTTTCATGCACAGTTTGTTGGCAAAAATGTTCGTGCGCATAATCAAATGGCACATCTTGAGATGGCGGTTTTCCCCACTCATGGAATTCTCCCTCCTCCCGTGGATTCAACCCCGCTCGCCCAAGTTAGGATGGCATACCTAGTCCCGTGTTTCCTATGTCGATGTTATTTTCTCATTCTTCGTAAAATATGACGGTAAAGCAGTAGAAAGATTTTTTGAGGTTAGAAAAGTTTGACATGTATCACTCAATTTTTTCAGACCTGAAGCTTGCGCCAGGTTTTTTGGACAGAGTCTTTTCAAAAAGCATTTTTCTTCCGTTTAAGGCACACGTGTTTTTACATAAATTTTTCTATACATTTTTTTGTAGAATTACTTTAATTTTAAATTTAAACAATTTTTTAACACTAAATATTAAACAAAAAATTATTTGATAAAAGTATTTTATTATCGTAATTTCAATAAATAAATAATATTGATTAAGAAAAAAATATATATAGTGAATTTTATTATTTGGAAATTTTCAAATTCGGTAATATTATAAACTGTTCGGGAATTTTTTAGTTATGGAATTTTATTATTCGACACAGAGAGAGTTTTACATAATCTTGATTTTCATTTTTTCATGTATTTCAGGCGTCCTGGGGGGGGGGGGCGATCGCTGTTTAAAAACTCGAATTTTAACGTTAAAATTTACCTCATTTTCAGCATACAGTCTTATTGTTTGAATTTTCATAATTTTCGTTAAAAGTTATAGGTAAGCCAAAAATAACTTATTCTGGGATTGGAAATTGCTACAACGTGAAAAGTTTCAATTCAATGTATTCAGCTGCATTCATATCGAACTATTTAAATTTATTTGGTTTTAAATATAAATTAATTAAAATTTATTTTTTATTTTTCACAATTGTAATTTATAACTTTTAAAATTGAATAATTGTAGGTCAAACATGAAAAAGTAGACTTATTTCAAATTTGAAGCGTTTCTATTATATAAATATATTAAACCATGAAACCTCTGACCTGTTTGTAAGTTTTTCAAAACTCGTTCAAAAACTTTTTTAAACACTTTTGGTTATAATTTCTTAATAAAAGAATAAGTGCTATTTAGCCTACAGAGCAGCAATTCTAAAAATATATAAAGTCTTTATAGTTAAAACATTTTAAATTTCTAGTCTTCAGTATATTCAATAAATCGAAATATAAAGATATTTAAATATGTAAGAATTATTGAATTGAAATTGTTCGATAATTTCAGATTGAAACATTTCAAATTATCCCGTGCAGAAATTCCAATTTAGATCTGATCGGGGCCGGATCGGGCAGAATTTGGCCCAAATCAGGCTACCTAGATGGGGCCAGACTCAAAATGAAACGCGATGCCCGATCGGGGCCCAAGCGCTGCGCCCAAAGATAATCATACTTGGCCCCTATCGGGCTCATATTAATTTTTTTTCTTATTCTTAATTAAAGGGGATTCTTAAATAAAATAATATTAAAATCGAATATATCACCTCCTTAACTGAAATTTGAGAATATAAATATCAGGTCATTTAGCAGATCGCGATATGAAAAAATTGGAGTATGTCAGACACTTTTTTTCGAGCAAACAGAAAAAGTCAAACGACGCAACATAAAAACCAGCATTTGTGTATGATAAACCATTTAAGTATTTTGCAATATATTTTTGTTTTTAATTTCTAAATTGAAGTTGCCCAAAAATACGTGAAAATAAATATGTTTATGACGTCATTGTTGATCTAATTCGTTTTCACATTCAACAAATGAAATATTACTTTTGCTACATTTCTTATAAATAAATAACCTCGTTTCGAGGTTAGGTTTCATCTTAAAATTCTTAATAAATTTACTTATTATAGTCTTCAACACGTAATTCAGGAATATCTTGAAGTATACTATACCTAAGCATTCGTCTTGTGCTCACTTTTGGCATTTTTTCCCACTTATTTTGTCACTTTTCCAAATAATCATGAAAATATGTTTGACGCTTGACACTTTACGTTGAAACTTGGGCGATTTGGAGTCAACCCACTTTAGTCTCCGAAATTAATGAAGCGCCATCTACGAGGGTGGATTGATAAGTTTCCGGCCTGACCGGCCGCACTTTTAATCTGCGGTCTTCCAGCACTATTTGATGGATTTTTTCGATCGTACCTGGAGTTGTGACCTCAACAGGGCGTCCTGAGCGAGGCTCATCAGA
>NC_046663.1:108204792-108212020 GCF_010883055.1 Belonocnema kinseyi | reverse complement strand
AAGCTATCTAAGGATGGTACTATAGAACGCCACCTCAAGGTAGGCCTAGTGGCGCCATCTCTTGGTCAGGCCGGAAACTTATCAATCCACCCTCGTACTAGCAAGCTTGGCTGTTAAGTCGGGGTCGAGACGGGGCCAAATTTAACAACCACAAAATTGTGTGCCCGATCTGGCCAAATCGGAAATAAGGCAAACATTTGGCAATTTTTGCACGGGATTTAGTTAGAAAGTATAATCGTATAAAGTTACAGGATGAGAAATGAACATCTTTTAATACTTGAATCATTATTTTAGAACAATTAAAATCGTATAACTTCAGATAAATTTGAAAATAGGACTATTAAAAATTAGAAGTGTCTGAAAGAATTCAACAAAGTTTTAGTTTAAATAGCTATTTAAGAGTGTGCTTTTTCAAGTTTTATTATGTTATTTTTTGATAATTTGGGACCCCCACAAATGATTCTTTTTTCTTTAAAAGAAAATAACGCCTGATTTTTGTCAACTTTAAAAAATATGTATTTAATGTTCGCTCAAGATCAGTTTTGTTCAAAGTGCTTGTTCATGAATAAATTGGCTCTTATTGTTTCTGCTTTTCGTTATGTCACTCATTGATTGTGTTTTCCACAGAAAACATTGAAACCTCGGGTTTTCACGTTTATAAAATTATAATTCAAGGTCACTCAGGGTAATTTTCTGAGCAAAATATTAATTTAGAAAGAATATTTGTTAAACTATAGAACGGATTTCTTCACCCAAAGATACAAACTTGAATTGTACTATAGTCAAAACAACTGGGAAAATTAGATGTAAGCGAAATTTTGCAAAGAAAACAAACCTTGGTCGACCTATAAATATTCATTTTATTCCCCGAAAGATTAAAAAAAACTCTTCGAAACGCTTTCATTGCAACAATTTTATTAAAGAAAAAGAAAGATATTATAATTTTTACATACATTTCTTAAAATAAAAAAATTATCAACGAGATTTTTAGAAAATCTTCTAAAGAATGAAATGATTGTCCCGGAAGTTAGAACCGAAAAATTATTATTAAAAAAAAAGTTGTTCTAAATTGAGCCAGACTAGCGACTAGGAAAAATCGTGAAAAGAAACTGAATTTAAAAATTTAACGTAGTAAAAAATTGAAAATAGTTACACAAGTGTAAACATTCGAATGAGTCTTCATAAACAATGTTCAATTTAAAAATCACTTCAAATTAATAGATTCTTAAATAAACACCTTTATTCAATTTCAAAATCTTATTGAAGTATTATTTCAGTATAAAATATTCCATTTTTAACATATTAAAATTTGAAATTGAACAAAAAACAACAATTTTCAATAGTGAACAAGTAAAAAATGAATTGTCACCATTCCAGAGTGATGAATTCAAACTTTGAATGTTACAATTATAATTTTTTTACTTTTTTATTTGTAATTGGAAAGTTAAAGTATTGTGTTTTGATTTTTAAAGAATAGTTGAAAAATATTTAATTCATAAAAAAATCGAATAAGCTGTAGGTTTCTGAATGTTTTAAATTAAAGGAAAAAATTGAGTTATAGAGTTTTGAAAGATTAAAAAAATTTTTTTTTAAGATTTCTAGGAAGATTAAAAATGATTTTTTATTTCGAAAAAGTCCATAACTCAAAGAGAATGTTTAAAAATATTCAAAAATATTTCAAAATATTTACAAAATTGGAAAAAAAATCTGGAAGCTCTTGAAACAATTTTGTGTGCAGGATTTTACAAAAATGTTAGAAAAAATTGGAATCCGTTTAAAAGATAATTAAAAGTTCTGAAAAATTTTTAAAAATCAGTTTAAAAGATTTGAAATAATTTAAAAGAAAATTAGTACCTTTGATGATTTCAAAATTAAATGTTGACTTTTTATTTTGAAAAATTACATCATTTTAAGAGAAGGTATAAAAATATGAGACCAGTGAAAAAATTTCGAAAGCGACGAATGAAAAATCACAAAAAATAAAATCTCCGACGACCGAATTGGGAAATTTCCTACAGAAAATGTCCAAAGTATAAAATCCCCGAATTATAAAGTTCCCTAATTTAAACATGAAGAAAAGAGTTTTCGATCAATATTACTTATTTCCTAAAAATACAATAATTAAATATCTTTATCAAATTATTCTTCGAATTTAAAAGATTAATAATTGTTTAATTTTTTAAAATGCCATGTACATTATCAAACAAAATTTTTCACGCAGAAATATACATATTTTTTTAATTTCAAATCATAATTTTTAAACTTTAAACATTAAAAAAAATGTGTTTGATAAAAGTATTCGATTATTGTATTTTCAATAAATAAGTAATATTGAATGAACAACCATTTTTTCTATTGTTTGAATTAAACAAATTATTCTTAGGACTCGCCAAACCATATTATAATGTTTTATAATGTCATAATGAACGTAAAAATGTTTGGGCTTAAAAATCTAAATTAATAAATGTACTGATTTTTAAGTATGTATGTACATATATCAGAATGGCTATTTTAATTGAAGAAAAAAATTCCCGGTTATTTCCCATGTCTTTCTCCTTTCGCAAACGTAAAAAATAGAGAGTAGTAACACTTTCCAATTAAACAAGTTTAAACGAAATGCAGATAAACTGAAAATGTATAATTGTTAACTTTTATAAATTATAGAGTTCAAAGATTCAGATTCTATTCCAAAAATATAAATCCGCGTTATCATTTTCAATGCTCTAAATTAAATAATCCATCAATGAACTTTCAAATTTTATTATTTTCAGCAATTTTGAGCTTGAGAAATCTGGTAGTTGTTTTAAATTGTACCCACATAAAATTATTTTTAAGTTTTTTTAGAACTTATACATATTTTAATGAGTAATAAATCGTAAAAACTAAATGTTTTTTATCAAAAATTTTCCACTTCAAATTATTTTAATTTTTAAGTGTTCAAGTCTTCGAACCTGCATTTTGAAATTCTTTAAATTAAAAATGTCAGCTTAAAAATAAAAATCTGAAACGGAAAATTGTTTAATTAAAAGATTTTCGAAGTATGCATTGTAAAGTGAATGGTATCATAATTTAAAAAGATAACAATTCAATTCATTGTTTTAAAAGCTGTTAGAATCGAACTTGGACAGATTTTTCTTCTAACGATTTCTAAATTTCTCGGTCAAAAAATAAATTCTGCAAAATAGACTGTTTTGAGGCACCTGATTTTATTTAGTTTAAAAGCTGATGTCTCTTCAAAAGATAATCGCTTCGTCTTGTTTTCCTTCGAGATTTTCTTAATGCCTGGTAATACCTATTTGCGCAACACATAACCAAACGACCTAAACACTGAGTGACTGAAAGCGAACTAAAGCGAATGTTCTGCGAAATTTTGGCCACCAACTGAAAATGACTGCAGCAGACGACACGATTAACCGCTGACCTAGCAGCGTCACTCTTTCGCACCCTTGGACCACCTTTTCCTCTATAACGGGATCTGTTCGTGCGGGATTGCAGTGTACTTGACCTTATTTGATAAATGGGATTTTTTTAATTCAAATAAAATTTGTTTCAGTTAAAAATGGTGTTTTTGAAACAAATAAATTTTAGTAGAATCAAACAATATTTATTCGATTAAATAAAATACTTGTTTGTCGCTATATAAAAGAAAAAATTTGCTTCATGAAAACAAACATTTCTCTGATTGTGCGATTCAGCACTCGAATCAATTTTGTATTCGCATTGTTCTTTTAGTTTTTTCAGTTTCTTGGCCAAGTTCATTATAGTAACAGTTATTTTCCATACATCATTTAAAGAATTTTGAATTAAACGTGATGAAAACTGTTATTTACTGACTTGAGTAAATATTAATTAATTAATTACAACCAATATTAGCAAACTGCAAGCCAGTTTCGTAGCAAAAAATGGTCTTTTCTTTGTAAAATTTATAAGCACAGAGTTTTCGGTTGCAAAATTATTTATAACAAACACATACAGTGAAACTCTTCTATAGCTCCGATTTCGGGGCTAACGGCAAGTGGCAACTAACTCATTATAGCCTCCTCCGCTTTTGTTTGTTCACGTTGGACTGCTCGTCTGAGTGGCAGCCGCAGATCCCGCGCACCCCTGTTACACCAACATGCGGCGCGGCTAATCAACATAGTTAGTCTAGTACTACAATTAAGCTTATATATGGCAAGCCGTTTTACTTTTAAATAGTAACTAGGATGAAGAACAGAAAAGAAATTAAACTTCTCTGTACATAACTTTATTCGAACATTCTTATTATGTCAGGAATTAAAAAAAAATGATTTAAATGATGGCTTATGATAAAGTAAATTATGAATGCATTGAGAGTATATTAGTGTCTTTATTATTATATGTGGACATAAATTTAATTCATTTTTTTATGTCTCAACATAATAATATTTCTTTTCATACGACAAACGATAAATTTTGTGCAATTTATTTTCTGGGGCATTACTTTTGTGCTTTACCGAAATCTAAAAAAATAAAACATATTTTCCTTATTCACCGTTAATATTATACCTAACAGTTAGGAGTATTTTTTTGTCTAGATGTAATTCTAAAGCGTTGCATTTAAATTATGCTGTGACATAATTTTAATTAAATGCATTAAAATTATGTCACAACATAATTTAAATTCGTTTCATTTTCATTGTACTTTCACATGGTGTTTCCTCGTTGTTCTACTACGTCAACTGCTAATATTATTTCATTGCATTAAAATTATGCTGTGACATAATTTTAGTTCGTTTCTGAACTATGTGAAAGTATATTGAAAATGAAACGAATTAAAATTATGTTGTGACATTATTTTAATGCAACCAATTAAAATTATGTCATGACATAATTTTAATAGCTCGTTGCATTAAAATCAGCCCCATGCATCACCCATGTATGTGTATGTAGTAGTTGTTATTTTAGCATCCGGAGGGGTATCGTAGTTCAGATAAATCCAATAGAAGTTGCTCCGATCAGGTAAGCCTGTTTTTCCATTGTTATGTATAGAAAAATTATAAAAATTAATTAAAAACTTGATACTTTTGATCAAAATAAAAGGAATAACATCGTTTTCAGTAACAATGAGAACAGCTGTAACTAGTTAGCCAAAAAATGCATCAAAGCATGTAATTTCATATTACGAAAATTGAATATAAGGCAGAGTATTCTGAAAATAGTTTGAATTTTATTCATATATTTCCATTGTTTATTTCGCTAATGTGACTAATTAAATAATTTTATAAACAACTGTAATTATTGCAAATTTCAAAAACTGATTGATAATATTATGTGACTAATTATAATAATAATAGTAATAACAATATTTAAACATTAATCATTAGCCTTATAATATACTCTTTTATTAATTCATCTATACATTTCCACTCTCTCAAAAATATATATTTGTATATAATTTATTTATAATCAGGGTGGCGAGTTGTGCGGGAAACTGGGAAAGACTTGGAAAAAACCACGAAATGACCGGAAATTGAATTAAAAATAGTTAATTTACTTTATCTACAGTTGCAGAGTAAATGATTAAAAATAATTATTGTTTTTATTTTAGGACAGGGACAGGGAATTTTTGACATAGAAGGGGAATTAAACAAAAATTAAAACTTAGATTCAGGAGAAAGGAGTTTAAAAAATCCCTGTTTCCTTCTTCCGAAGTTTAAAAAGAGAGAGTGCTTCAAGTATTTTTTAGAGTAGAAGAATTCTTTCGAAAAGGAAATATTTCTAAATTACAATATCAATTTTTTTTACGTTTTTCGTTAAGAATTTACCTTTTTTTTAGAAAATTCAACTACTTGTGGTTAAAAGCTGAACTCTTTAGTTAAAAATTAATTTTGTTGGAAGATTTATTATTTTAATTGAAAATTGATCTCTTTTTAAAAATGTAATTAGTTTGTCGTAAATCAATTTTTTATCTAAAAATTTTAATATTCCCGTAGAAAATTAAACTATTTCGCTTGAAAAATTGACCTTTTCTTGCTCAAAATTCAAACAATTTGTATGTAAATTTGTTTTTTTAAATTAAAAATTTATTTATTTCGTGAACAATTTGCGTAAGTTGTTAAAAAATCGACTTTTTGATAGAAAATGAGTTTTGCCTTTAAAAGTTGATGTTCTTATTCAAAAATTCTTCTTTTTGGTTTAGAATTTAAGTATTTACCAGTGAAATTTTCATCATTTTATTTAAAAATTCATCTTTTGGGGTACACATAAATTTACTTAGTTGAAAAATAAACTCGTTTGTTGAAAATTAATTTTTTTAAATTGAAGATTCATCATTTTGATTTAAAATTAATTTTTTGGTTGAACATTCATTTTTTTACAGAGAATTTATTTGTTCAATTTTTGATTGAAGAATGGTCTTTTTAGTTTAAAACTCGTCTTTTTTGATTCAACATTGATTTTGTTAACTTGAAACTCAATTATTTAAGTTTTGATTGACAATTGATTTATTTTAGTAAAACATATTTTGTTGTTGTTGAAAGTTTAAGTGTTTCAGTTGAAGATTCTTTTTTGTATAAAATTTAACTATTCCAGTTGATGATTCACCATTTTAGTTGAAAATTCATCAGTTAAGGGGTTACTCTACCATCTTTGAACGTTTCGAAAATTTCGTTTTTTTAATGGAAAATTTTATTTAACATATTCAATTTTTTACATATTACAGAAAAGGTTAAACGTTAAAAAAAATATATTTTTCATTTTTATTTTGAGTGGAAAATCTGGCCGTCCTAGCTGCCGGAAGTCGACCCTGCTGAAAACTGGTTGACACGATATCTCCACTTTCAAGAGCCTGAAAGCAAAAATTTCGCCTGATTATTAAAAAGTAAGCCTTCCGCTATAGCCGGAACCTCAATAAAAAAAATTCGACAAAAAATAACGAAATTATTGATATTTTTAAGGTTTTAACCCTTTTTTGCAACTTAAATTGTTTAAAAAAACAGGGTAAATATGACTAAATATTCCTTATTCTGCTTCCGGCTATAGCTGTACATGTGTCGAATATTCCCTAAAAATTTGAGCTTGATCGGTCAAATAGTTTTTTTCAAATCATGTCAACCAGGTCGAAAAACATTGTTTCGAGAAAAATGCGATTTACTTTTTTCTACCTAAATTCTCTGTAAAAGCAGTAATTCTGAAATTTTGTTTAGAAATTGCTTCTTACCTTTATTCAGCAATGCGTTTCGCTTGTGTCAGCTCCAGTGGGGTGTTG
>NC_046663.1:108203440-108204692 GCF_010883055.1 Belonocnema kinseyi | reverse complement strand
CTGAACGTGGTTCGTCACTTATTGATGTACGACCACGCTTAAATTCATTTACACAGTTATAAACCGTTGCTAAGGCAGGGGCAGATGTGCCATGAACTGAGTTCAATTCATGTTTTATCTCATATGGAGTTAAACCCTTTAAATGAAAATGTTTGATTACCGCTCTGAACTCGTTTTTTTCCATTTTTATTAACGAACAATTTTTTTTTCAATTGGTTATAAAAACACGTAAACTCAGAAGATGTGGACTCTGACTGCACCATATATCTAGTCGGGAGTGGTGCTGACTGAAAACAGATGAGTTGGAGCGATTCGCGCGCCATATGTTGGTCATTCTAAGGACTTATTGAACTACCCTCGTAATATAGCCACTCTGCTTGTTATTTACGATCGAATTCTTATTTTAATTTCAGCCTCTCTGCTTTTTATTTATGATTTTATTTCTATTTCGATTTCGGAAAGGACATTTTACAGCCTTTAAAACATTTAAAAGAACTACCTGGACCTTTGAATATATCTACCTGAGTGCCTGCGGAGAATTTCCCTGAGCTTCTCTGACCCTAGAGAATTTTTAGAATATACTCAGAGATTCTTTTCAGTAGGGATTGCACAAAAAATAATAAAAAATCCAAAATTTCATTTTGTTCTCAAACTATGTAGATTACGAGAAAAGATGAATAAGCCGCAAATAAGCGTTAAACACAATTCACTCTTCGCCCTCTAAAATCGCAGAATATTATTGCCATTTTATAGTATTTGTCAGTGAGCAGCCATTCCATAATATTACTGGCACAGAAGAATAATGACGTTTGCTTCTTAGTTCACATGTCACACTTCATTATTAATTGAACACTTTTATTAATTGTAATTACTGTGTAATGTAACCTATATTGTTTTGACACTTGTATCCATTTGAAGTTTCGAACGCAACCATGGAAACTATGATAAACTTGATCCGAAGATGCACGGACTTGTCCGAATGGCCGATCCGAATGCAATTTTAAAAGCGCGAAATATGAAAATACCCCTTTATTGCGGCTTCTCCCCTGCTGTTGTGTAATTCGGGTATTCTTAGGGTGCACGAGGCTTTTGCTGGATCGTCGTATTGATTCCGTTAGAGACTGTAATCACCTATCTCACGGTCGTGAGAAGTGGTTGTGGCTGAAATTTTACCGCGATTTCACTGTGAGCGGGTGCAATTTTCCAGATTAGCAGCCGCTCCCGGAGAAATTTTGCGGTTGCCCTTATGACA
>NC_046663.1:108200321-108203340 GCF_010883055.1 Belonocnema kinseyi | reverse complement strand
CGCCTTTTTACGGCTGTTCCCGGAATTTCTGAGTAAAATAGTGTTTCATTTATCATTTCTGCACATGTCTACTAAAAGAATCTGTGATTTTTGGAAAATCGAATTTTTCAAAAGAATTTTTCATATTCTGTTAAAAATTAATTTTTTTTCTAGTTTAAAATTTAAATATTTGTTTGAAAATCTCTCCTTTGATTTAAAATTCATCTTTTTGGTTAAAAATTCCTCATTTTAGTTGAAAATTCTTCTGTTTTATTTAAAATTCCACGAGTTTTGTTATAGATGATTTTCTTTCATCAGTATAAACATTTTTTTTATACCTCTAAAATATTTTCTAAACAAATTTTTAACTACATATGAGTTATCATAAATATGTGTGATCTTTCCTATGGAATCTTTTTTTTATCAATAATTGATTTAGATTGTTAAAAACAATGCAGTTAAACAAAATAAATATAGAAAAATAATAAAAAAAACGAAATTAACATACAGTGGACATTACACTTCCGTCTGGGCCTTTAACTTCTGCCTTCCAAATTATGTCACTTTCCCAAAAGTGTTGTTCAGAAACTGTATTTGTGTCATCTCTGCGAATAAATCACTTTTAATAGGAAATTTACCGGTTTTGCCAATACAAAACAATGCAAAAGATGCAAAAAAAGAGGCATACCTGATCGGAGTACCATCTATTGGATTTATTTGAACTACGATACCCCTCCGGATGCTAAGAGAACAGAAAAGTGGGGGCCCACATGTTTAAATTTTCATGCACAGTTTGTCAGCAAAAATGCTCGTGCGCATAATCAAATAGCACATTGTAAAATGGCGGCTTTCCCCACTCATGGAATTCTCTCCCCTCCCGTGGATTCAACCCCGCTCGCGCATGTTGGATGGCATGCCTGGTCCCGCGTTTCCTATGTCCATGCCATGGGCTGATTAAAATTAGGTCATGGTATAATTTTAATGCTAGTCGCAGTGAGATCCAACAGATGGCGCCAAATATGGCGCCAAATAATATGCACGGGATCATGGACATAGGAAACACGGGACTAGGCATACCATCCTAACTTGGGCGAGCGGGGTTAAATCCACGGGAGAGGAGAGAATTCCATGAGTGGGAAGAGCCGCCATCTTACGATGTGCCATTTGATTATGCGCACGAGCATTTTTGCCGACAAACTGTGCATGAAAATGTAAACATGTGGGCGCTGCCATGTTTGTCGCGGGACATCAAAAGGTGGCGAACCTCCCCCCTTGTTTCCTATGTCCATGCACAGGATCAAAGATATTATAAACGTAGATGCGGTGCGGGCTTAGTTACCCGCGATAAATATAGACGGCGCGTGCGGCGAAACCTGTCAGTTCCCATCTAACCACCGCAAGCCGTAGATACCACATAGATCTCAGTAGGCCCCACGATGCGCACTTGTGATAACTTAGCTCGGTCATGAACGATTGAAATTGAAAGTAAATTCCCAATTAAAAAATTTATTACATTTATAACTTTGTAAAACATGGTTATCTTTATTAAATTCCAGAGATAAAAGGCCATGAATATTTTTTATTTCGGTTTCATATATTTTCATCTAATTTTAAAATTATTTCTTCTAATTTATATTCTTTTATAAGTTATATTTAGCAAAGTAGTATTTTAGGAAAATGGTTCTTTCGGCTTTTAGATGTTAAGGCGGCAGTTCTAAGCCAGATTACGTTTCGCATTGACAACAAAAATTAGACGAACAGAATTTCACTGGCGCATTCATAAAATATATTATGTTCCATAAAATATATTTTAAAATGAACTGTAAAATATTATAATTAATACAGCTTACTTGAAATATTTACGTAAGTTATATGGTAAAAAATTTAAAATACAAATAATATAAATATTATTCAAATTATTTTTGAAGTATTTTCAGAACTTTTGAATATATTTTTAATGATTTCCATTTTTATCGTACATTTTTTTTTTAATTTGAAACAATTGCCTCAAAATCTTCCAGATTTTTTTTTCACAATTTTATCAATCTTTTAAAATTTTTTGAAATATTTTTAGGACTGAAAAATCCCAAATAATAAAATTTCCAACACTTTAAACTTCCTGAAATTATAAAATGTCGAAATCTGAAAATCCCGAATTTAAAAATTCCAGCATAATAAAATTCTGGACTGTTTACAATATTATTTAATTTGAAAATTCCTGAATAATAAAATTCCAGGCTAAATGCTCTCAAATTATGCAAGATACAAACTAGAAAATTCCCGAATTGTAGCAATTGAGAAAATAATGTTTTAATCAATATTACTTATTTATTAACAATACAATAATCAAATAATTTAAATATAGAAACTTTTTTTAATGTTTAATCTTTAAATTATTATTTTAATTTAAAATAACAATAATCGTATACAAATGTTATGCAAAAATAAATTTAAAAATACATGCGCTTCAAATGAAACAAAATTTGTGGGATTCAATTGAGCACTGATTTAGCGCAAATTTTATTTTTTATTTTTTTTTAAATTAATTATTTTATTTTTGCGAACGTTTTTATAAGTTCAAAAGGATACAATGCATTTTTTCAACAGCAACAAAATTCTGTCGGGAATTCTCGAATTCAGTAATATTATAAATTGTCCAGAATGTCAGGAATTTTTACAGTGATGGGAATTTTATTTTTCGGACGAAGCTACTGAAAAATACCGAAAAATAAAATTCCCGACACTGTAAAATTCGTGAATTGCAAAATTCCTGAATAATGAAATTCCGGAAATTATAAAAACGCCGAAATATAAAACTCTCGAATTGAAAAATTCACGAAAAATAAAATTCCCGACAGTAAGATATTAACGAATTCGAAAATTCACCACAGAAAATTGCTGAATTATAAAATATCCAAACTAGTATACGAAGGAGATAAAGGGTACCCCGAAAAGGCTTCTATAGCGGGACTGCAGTGTAAATATTTGTTTGATTCAAATTTTTTTATGATTATGATTTATTTATTTAAAATTTTTGATA
>NC_046663.1:108193064-108200221 GCF_010883055.1 Belonocnema kinseyi | reverse complement strand
TTGGAATCGGAAAAATTCGTAGATGCTGATAATGCTATTTTCAAATCGCTAATTGAAAAATTAAAAGTTTTAAAATTTCCTTACTTTGACATTTCTGTAGACTAAAGACCCTTGCTGGAGTAAGCTCACTCGCACTAAGGTACATGAATAGACCGAAAAGTAGTAGAAAAAATTAAGTCGGGTGGAGATTGACCATATCTGAAAATTAAGCAAAAAGTTTTCCGACCACTGGTCTAGGGTGGAGAGTTTAGTTACAACTATAGTCCCAAGAAATTCGATTAATGAGGGGGGGGGGATTAGTTTCAACCGAAAGTTAAAGACAGAGATGGGTTGTGACATGTCACTCGAGGTTTTCTACGTATAGTACATAAACGACGTAATATACGTAGAAAATTGTAGAAAACTATGTATAGTACATATCAAAGATGGCGAATGTTATTTACATGGGCGGGGCTGCATTTGACACATTTTAATAATTGACATAACCTCTTATAAAGCTGTTCAATCGATTTAATTTTAATTTTAAGAGTACAAATGTTAAGAACAAGTGTAAAAAAACATTTCGAGAGGGAAAACCTTGGGAAAACATTAATTTCCAGCGCGAAAGATTACTTACACTCAAGTTCCACATGCTCGAAAAGGTTGCGGATTATTAAGGACAATAAACACGTATATTATTATTATTTTTAAAATAATTTGCTGAGGAATGTTATAGATAAACATTCCCGGCCCTCCTTTAGGTACGAAACCAAAAACATATATATCTATACATATTCGTGAAATACATTTATATATTTGAGAATCTTTGAAATTCTGTGAAATTATTCAATGAAAAAGTGTAATTTTTCGACTTTCCATTATTTTTTATGTTGTCAAAATTTGCATTTTCCATTTTTCAAAAAAACTCAATAAGTTGTTAATGATAATCTTGTAGGGCATTCAAAAATAAAAAATTGTCTTTTCACGTATTTTCATATCGTGCGTTATTTTTCTTAAAATATTCACTTTCATATTCTTTTTTTAATATTGTAAATGCTATAACTCAGGTAATTTTTGGTTTCGTGAAAAAAAGTTATTAGGATAAATTGCTCGACTTTTTGAATACTCTGAATATCTGTACAGAGAATTGTTAAACTTTGAAAAAAGTGGACACTAAAGGAGCATAGCGAAAGACAATCTAATAGATTAATTTTTTCAAAACTTATTGCGGACACAGTCAGACATACATACATACAGAAAGCTTTGGCTAATATTGAGGTTTTTTTGTACTTTTCCGTTACTTTTAAGATATATATTTACCAGATATAAAGTTTCTTTTAAGATATAAATTCACAAAGCTGAAATTACCAATTATGTCACTTTATTGTTTATAGAGTAAGGACGTTTACTATGTAGTCATAGGAATATAATTATATAAACTCTAGGATACAATGCAACCCGTTTTGCACTTGTGTAATGCAAAAAAGTACTATATAGGCTTGAGATCTTGCGCCGATTGGTCAAAGGCTTCGAGACTCAGAAGACGTGCGTAAAATATACGTATAACCAGATTCTGAAAAAATTTATGTTCCCCAGGATTCACCACGCATTTCAAATAAATAATTAGTTACGAAATAAAAACAATGTAACACAATATTAGAAATGTTCGGAAAAATTTTCAAATCTTTCAAATGTTTTAAAATCTTTGAAAGCTGGTGAACTGTAACCTTTTCAAAATCTTTGAAACCCTTTACATCTTTTAAAAGTTTAAAAATCTTTGTGAAATTGTTATGAAATATTTAAAATCTGATAGACACGCTTTTATGAAATGCTCACAATCCGTTTAAATATTTTAAAATCTTTGAAACATTTTGAAATCTTTATTAATTTTTTGTAATATGGTGTATACTCAAAAACCGAGTGGTGAAACTCTTGAAAATTCCGTTATATGGCCAAGTCCTAATGTATGGAAAATATTGTTAATAAAAACAAAACCAAAACATTAATTTGTAAATAACAGAGATTTTTAAGGTAGAACATTTTTAAGTCTATTTAAAAAAAAAAAAACGGTGAAAAACGTGGAAAGAGTGCGGCGACCAAGGCCATTATTTGCCTCTGTTGGCACCTGTCATTTTCTAAAAAATGCTTAAAAATTCGGCGAAACTCACGGAAGATGATGTTCCAGGTGCAAAATTAGTGCACGAGTCAGTAGAAGAGCACAGTATTGAGCAGCTGAAACGATGTTTTAAATATAGAAAACCACCATTAAAAGGAAAAAAACGTGATTTAGTGGAAAGGTTAGTTGAGGTTTTGTATGGCAGGTAAAAATACTTTCTTTTATACAAGATTTGCAGTTCAGAACTTTATTTGAGTAAATATTTAATATTCATACAAATATAAAATAACACAATATTATATTTTCTACTTCTCTTTTTCAAGTTTAGACAATAAAAAGCCATTTGCTAGTGATTTCCTGGTGGAAGAAATGTACTAACAAATTTTCCTTCTTTCATATAAACTGGTTATACATACATAAATATAATAGTTTGCGTTCTCAAGAGAAAGTATTAAATAGATTTTATTCTTATCAAATAATTTAGGAGGTTCGAAACCCCGATAACAATGCTTCATTTAATATGTAAGCAAATGTTAGCAAAGAAAGAAAATATTAATATCTGCCAAACACAACCCCAATTAACCTTTCTACTGAATCACTTTTTTTTCTTTTAAAGATCGTTTCCTATATTTTATCCATCGTTTAAGCTGTTTAACACTGTGCTCTTCCACCGATTTGTGCATTAAGTTTGCTCCTGGAACATCATCTTCTGTGATTTTTTCCGGATTTTTAAACATTTTTTTGAAGACGACAGATGTCAACAGATATAAATAATGGGCTTGCTCGCCACACTTTTCAGTTTTTTTCCTGAATATACTTAAAAATTTGTTGTTTTTCAACTCTGATTTATTTACACATTTATTTTTCGTTGTTATTTTTATTTAAAATACTTTCCATGGATTTCGACACAGAACTGTTCGAAAAATGCGGAAATGACGTAAAATCCTGGCACGTGCGCTGTGTCGAAATCTAGAATAAAAAGGTCTATTCTGAAGCTGAGTTAATATTGAAGATTTCAGCTAATAATTTTTATAATTTCCAAGTCAAATATCACAAAAAATGTATACTTTAACATTCTATAGTAGCGGAGACGAAATTTTCAAGGTCGCTGAACACCCAGCTTATAAGAATAATTCGCCGCTTCCTACCTCTCATCATTTGAATCTCAGATTCATCGTTGCAATTTCTATAATCATACAGATTACAATTTTCGTTACAGTTAGTCAAAAGCATTTGATTATTTAATAAGTAAAACAACAGATTTCATCACCAATTAATTAGGTACAACCTGCAGATATTCACTTTATTTACTTAATTAAGATCGAAGTACAAAACGATTTTGACACTTGTCAAACGTCAAATATCACTCACTTACTGTTACATTAGTGAAAACCAACTCCAATTTTTAAGAAAGTACTTAATGCAAGTCCCGAATGTATTTATGAACAATTTTAATGTAGTGTTACGTTTTTTTTAAAATTCGTAACTAATTATTTATTGGAAATGCGTGGTAAATTCTGGGAACATTTTTTCAGAATTTGGTTATACGTATCTTTCGCGCACGTCTTCTGAGTCTCGAAGCCTTTGACCAATCGGCGGAAGATCTCGAGCGCGGGAGATTTGGAAACCGAATTAAAATCGCCTATGTAGTACTTTTTGCATTACACAAATGCAAGACGGGTTGCATTGTATGCTAGAGTTAATATAATTGAACCGCTGGCGACCAAAAGGGGACACGGCCGGATTCAGCCTGAGAAGTATTGTCCTGTGTGTCAATTTTAAAAACCTTTCTAATTTCAATTTTAAAGACTGATACTTGTAGAGAATTTCAAGGCGCATCTTTTTTTCCTCTTGAAAAAATGTATAGATTTTGTAGTTTTTGAGATAATTGGTAAAAAGTGAATTTTTTGAAAACGAAAAATTCCAATCTTTTTTCACTTCAACTGATAATATCTGGAGTTACTGTTGTGCATTTGTTTTGGTAAGATTGACTTGACCTTCACGTCGTTCGCTGCAGCGCGTACGTAGCTGGCCAGGCAAGTTTTTGGGCCGTGTCAAGATTACCGCTTGGATTTTAAAACATTCATAATTTTTGAACTATTAATCCAATTGATCTAAAACATTCCAGAAAACTTCTTTGAACCTTAATGAACAACTTTCTCGCTGAAAGCTTTCTGTAGCTTAAAATTCGTTTGCTAAACGAGGCGCTTGAATGTTAAAATTCATGATTTTTGCATTGCCTCAAAAAAAAATTAATAACTTTTTTGTTTATTACAATATTCTCGTTTTTCTTTCTTAGATAGTTTCAGAAGACTTAAACACGTACTTTGTATTGGGAAAATCGGGAAATGATGAAAATTGGCTAAATTAGCGCGAGTTGAAGTGAAAAAAGATTGGAATTTTTCGTTTTCAAAAAATCCACTTTTTACCAATTATCTCAAAAACTACAAAACCTATAAATTTTTGCAAAAGGAAAAACAGATGGGCCTTGAAATTGTCTACAAGTATCATTCTTTAAAACTGAAATTAGAAAGATTTTTAAAATTGACAATCAGGACAATACTTCTCAGGCTGAATCCGGCCGTGTCCCCTTTTGGTCGCCAGCGGTTCAATTATATCCCCTATGACTACATAGTAAACGTCCTTACTGTATATTTTTATCCTGTTCAAAAAATGAACAATTTGTAAACCACATTTCTGTTAAGGATTTAATTCTGGGCATGTTTAAACAAAATTTTTAATCGATTAACTAATACAACCTGTGGTTGATTATGAACTCTAAATTTCGAATCCAGACCATTGCAGCCGGCAATTACAGCCCATCTCTACCGAAAGAAATCTCTGAGTTTTCTTTAGCGAAATAGCTTGGCCCATTTGTGTCTATAAACAAAGTCGATTTGAAACAAAATAGTCTCGGAGATAGTTTGAGAGATTTGGGTCCTGTTCAAGATCCTTTTAGTGGTCATTTTAAGAGTGGTGCGACGGTAATATAATGTTCCTTTTGTATTCGTCACGTACCGGATGGGCAGAGTTACTTACAGTAGTTGGTCGTGGCTAATCCGCTCTCCCTTTTTAAATTTCTCTTCAAATTATTAACACTTTTTTTTAATTGATGAATTTTTTCATTATACTTATTTATAATTATAACTTATATACTGATATACAATTTTCTAGTTGAATTAAAAAATGTTGTCTTTTTTGGCGTATCTCATTCCATTTACGAGAAACGTTCTGTTAATTCCAATTTTAAGCATTAAAAAAAAAGTTAGATATCTGAAGTCATCGAAACCCGTAAATTCTGAATTATTATGTTTTAGGCTGTTAACTATGCAATTAAAAAAATCTACTTCTAAATTTTAATCCGAAAGCTTAAAAAAGGACCCTTGAGTGTCGGCTACTCTCTTAAGATAGCCTCTCTGCTTGTTATTTATGATCGTATTTTTATTTCAATTTCGGAAAGGATATTTTAAAGCCTTCAGACCATTTAAACGAGCTTCCGGGACCTTTAAAAATATCTACCTGAGTGCCTGCGGAGAATTTCTCTAAGCTTATTTGAACTGAAGAATTTTTAGTATATACTCAAACATTCTTTTCGGTAGGGATATTGCCTATTTAATGTTTTAAGTATATTATACCTAAAAATATTTTGAAAGTGAATTTTTTTTAGAACATAGAACGCGAAGGGAAATGCAAGTTACAACTTTAATTTAAATACCCTTATATTTGATATATTTTCTGGTCGCTTTTCCCAAGTTTTTTTTCACTGAAAAAAGTCTTGATTTAAGCCCAAAAGTGTGCTTGTTTCAAGGTGTAATATAAAGAAGACTAGTTCCGTTAAAATGTAGCCTAGGATGAAAACCTTGAAATCCGCCGCATATAAAACTAGAAGTTAGCCCAATCATAGACTAAAAATTAGTCACAAGCCTAAATGTATGCTTGAATGAAGCTGCTGCACGGACTAGAAGTTAGTCCCTAGCCAGACTCTGGGTTTGAATAAGGCTTCTATTTGGGTTAGAATTAATTAATAATTAATTAAATTAAGCTTCTATATACATTTAAAAGCAGACCCCTAATCCCTAAATTAAGCCTAGATTATAATTCAAATACAAAGGGTCAGATGTTTTTATTATCAGGATAAGTTTTTTTAAAAATATACATAGCCATGCACAGTTCAAGGTCGTCGGATGGCCTTAAGGCGCTTCCTCAGACAGAGCGCTTTTTTCGAAAAATGACTTCAAATGGTTTCAAATACAACTTCTTACGTCACAATAAATGTGTTGTTTTGGTCAGAATTGATGAATTATTTTTCTTCAAGATTCACATCATTTGGTTCAATTTCAATGCTTTTCATTCGAAAAATTAAAATATTAACAAAATATTAACAGAAAGCGGAGGAGCCTTCTTTTTCGAGTTGGGGACCTAGTCATAGAATTATAAAATTAAATGACACAATGTGCACTGTCTATACTATGTTAAAATTTAATGAAAATTATAAATATATTTACAAGATGGAGTGCTTGCGAAATAAATCAATACTAATACATTTTATTTTCAACAGCCCCCCCCCCTCCCACACACAGCGCTCCAAATATGAGCCAAAAATAAAAAAACTACATTTTTACGTTCATTATTGTTAATTTTGAGCAAATATCCGTCGTCTTTTTCGTATAAATAATTAATAGTGGACAATTTGAATATTTCCCATTACTTTTTAAACAATTTTCAATTGTTTACAGAAATGTAAATTATTTAAACAATAATTTAATCCCAAAAAATGGAACAAACAATCGTATTTTGTGATTGAAATGTAATGGTTTGTCATTCTTTGGAGTAGTAAATTTTTCTAAAAACATGGTATCATCATTTAGGCAATAATTTTTTTTTTCAAATTTCTGAACACTGAGCTAGAGATGCCCAACTACCACCTTTATGCTATAAATTTATTTTGCGAGTCAAAATAATGTCTAAGTTAAGTTGCAATTCGTCATATGGTATAGAGTGTACTTATAAAGTCTACTCCATCAAACTTCATTTAATAAGGGAGGGTTTGGAGGGGGGGGGG
>NC_046663.1:108180388-108192964 GCF_010883055.1 Belonocnema kinseyi | reverse complement strand
AAGCGATTGACCAAGTGCATAGAGCTCCAAGGAGATTATGTTGAAAAATAAAAAAAAATTTACCCAAAAAAATTGTTTTTATACTTCATTCTAAGGACTTATCGAACTACCCTCGTAATAGAGTAGCCGACACTCAAGGGTCCTTTGTTAAGCTTTCGGATTAAAATTTAGAAATAGATTTTTTTCAATTTCATAGTTAACAACTTAAAACATAATAATTCGGAATCGAAGGGGTTCTAATGATTTCAGATATCTGACGTTTTTTTTTAATGCTTAAAATTGGAATTAATACGACGTTTCTCGTAAATGGAATGAAATACGCCAAAAAAGACAACATTTTTGAATTCAACTAGAAAATGGTATATTAGCATATAAGTTATAATTATAAATAAGTATAATGAGAAAATTCATTAAATTAAAAAAAAATGTTCATAATTTGAAGAGAAATTTAAAAAGGGAGAGTCGGATTAGGGACGGCCAACTACTGTAAATAACTCTGCCCGCCCGGTACGTGACGAATACAAAAAGGAACATTATATTACCGTCACACTACTCTTAAAAGGACCACTAAAAATACCTTGAAAAGGAACCAAATATCTCCAACTATCTCTCAGACTATATTGTTTTAAATCGACTCTGCTTATAGTCTTAAAGGGGCTAGGCTATTTCGCTAGATCAAAATTTGAATTTTCGATTTTTCAAGAAAATACAAAAATCTGTTATGACAGTCTTGTAGGAATTTAAAAAAGCAATGTTTTTCTCCTTCCCTACCGATAGAAATCTCTGAGTATATTCTAAAGATTCTATAGGGTCAGAGAAGCTCAGAGAAATTCTCCGCAGGCACTCAAGTAGATATATTTAAAGGTTCAGGTAGTTCTTTTAAATGTTTGAAAGGGTTTAAAATGTTCTTTCCGAAATGGAAATAAGAATTCGATCATAAATAACAAGCAGAGAGGTTATATCAATAGAGTAGCCAATACTCAAGGGTCCTTTGTTAAGCTTTCGGATTAAAATTTAGAAGTACATTTTTTAAATTTCATAGTTAACAGCCTAAAACATAATAATTTGGAATCTACGGGTTTCGATGATTTCAGATGTCTAAATTTTTTTAAATGCTTAAAATTAGAATTAATACGACGTTTCTCGTAAATGGAATAAAATACGTTAAAAAGAGAAAATTTTTTAATCCAACTAGAAAATTTTATATTGGTATATAAGTTATAATTATAAATAAGTATAAGGACAAAATTCATTAACTAAAAAAAAATGTAAATAATTTAAAGCGAAATTTAAAAAGGGAGTGTCGGATTAGCGACGGCCAACAAGTGTAGATAACTCTGCCCACCCGGTACGTGACGAATACAAAAAGGAACATTATATTACCGTCACACTACTCTTAACAGGGCCACTAAAAGGACCTTGAAAAGGATCCAAATCTCTTAGACTATCTCAGAGACTAAATCCTTTCAAATCGACTCTGCTTATAGTCTCAAATGGGCCAGGCTATTTCGTTAGAGAATACTCAGAGATTTCTATCGGTAGGGATCCTACCGATAGGATTTCCATCGGTAGGGGTCCCTTTTAATACTATAAATATCCTAAACGATCGTCAAAATGGTGCTTATTACCTTTCAAAACGCCTTTATTTAAATCAAACTTCTTTATTCATAGAAAAATTGTTTACAATTTTTAGAGGTATAACTAAATTATCAATCTGATGGCGTTCCACTGCATCGCACGAGAGAAGCGTTCTTGTCGAAAATTGCCACGACTTTTTTCCTTTACAGGTGATACCGATAAAAAATATTGGACAACATCCACCTGAAAAGATGACATCTGAAATAAAATTTAAGAAATTGGTGTCTTCATTTCTAACGGCATAAGTTGAGCTTAAACGATAACTCAATCAAATACACTAAAATAAAATTTCGAGTAGATTTCAATTACACTAAAAAATTTTAATTTTTTGATAAGATACCAATAATTTATGAATTTAATATTTAGAAATGATAAAATCGATAATTATAGCAAAACTTCTGAAAAGATTGGAATAAAAATTCTGGCACAAAGTATCGCTTCCGCATTTATTTCTGCTACACTAACGAGTCTCTAATTTATTTTAGTGGTTGATCAAACCAAATTTTCAGATAATGTCCAGAGAAAAAATTTTCTAAAATACCATCAAAATGAATTAGAATTAATTATCGAGGCTGATTGAATGCCAGTTTGGAAATCAGATCCAGAGATAGTCGTTTCGAAAATAGAATCATTTAAAAAAAAATTGGAATAACATCTCTGGCCTAAAATATCTTGTCTAGATTTATTTGTGATACAATTTTATCACCAATAAATCTCTGATTTATTTCAGTGGTTGACTAAACGAAATTTTAGGATGAGGTCCACAGAAAACTTTTTCTGAAATACAAAAAAATCTCTAAATATTTTATTAATTAAAATTCAGGCAAGTTGAATTTCTTCGAGATATCTTTTTGGTACACCTATACCATTAAAATGAATTAGAATTAATTTTCGAGGCTGATTAAATGCCAATATGGAAATCAGATCCAGAGGTAGCAATGTCGAAAATAGAATAATTTCTAAAAAAAATTGGAATAACAATTCTGCCCTTAAAAATCTTTTCTAGATTTATTTCTAATACAATTCTATCACCACCGAGTCTCTAATTTATTTCCGTACCAAGGGTTTCTGCTGAATATGGTTACATAAATAAATAGGCAGTCACGGACAATTGTCTAGGGGTGGGCCCGAAAGAATGAACCCCCAAGCGGAGGTGTGAAAACCGTGCCGAAAGCTGAATGGCACCTGGGTGAGGTGTCTAGAACGGTGACTCCGGGATACCGGACGACCTCTCAGAGTACGCAGCCTTATCCTTGCATACGGGGCTCTACAAGGATGGACGAACCCCTTTCCCTAGCTTCTCGTGGGAACAACAATGACAACACCAAACATAGTTGTAGTAAGTGCGGTTTAAAACAACAGAACGCGCAGGGCTCCCGACAATGGCTCTGCCAACAATGCCGCCCAATCTAGATCTGGGGTAGCCAATGAAAATGGATTCAATGCGATGGATCGGCGGGATCTTGCGACCTTTGAGTGGATGGAGCGACTGAATCACGACTTGCTAGAGTACTACGATGCGAGTGTGGCTCCTGAACGGGGTTACATGGCACAGCTGCATGCTCTGTGGTGCGAGAAACACCCGGAGCTATCGCGTTTTCGCAAGCAACGTTGCGAAACCATGCTTAACTACTCCGAAAAAGGGGCTATGTAAGCGGAACGCCTACTCTACCACAGCTAGAACAAGCCGGCAACAGAGAAAGAGAGGCGACACTAAGAGAGGCATCCAATAGAGGAAGAGCGATGCTTTACGACCCGGAGAAACATCAACACCAAGGTTTTCTCAAGCCTAAAGATCTGGCTGAAATGGATGACGAGCTTCGTGGACATTTTTCGAGAGAATCCGACCTCTGGGTTATCAATTATTATGTGTATAATGCAGCGAGATCTTTGGCCGATGCGAACCGTAAAACAAAACCAACGGTTGATCTTAAGACCAAAAGACGAATGCATCAACTTGCCATAAAGATAGGCTGGGCAAGACATCACTTTCAGAGAGGTGTCTTTCAGGGCGACACCATGAGCCCACTCCTCTTTTGCCTTACATTATTGCCACTATCTCTAGCACTTCGCCATTCCGACGGGTACTTGTGCGGCAAACCTGCAGATCGAAAGTACAAGGTCACTCATGTATTTTACATGGACGATCTTAAGATCTATGCTAAAAGCAAAGAGCAACTACATCTAGCTCTAGGGATTGTCGAACGATATACTAAGGAAATTGGAATGGAATTTAGGTTAGACAAATGCGCCAAGGTTTATTTGCAGCGAGGAAAACTTAATGGCATCCCTGAAGATCCTGAGCTCGTTGATAGAAGCGCTATACAATATCTTTGCGCTGGAGACGGAATATTGAGTCTTGAATGTCTTCACAACAGGATTATTCTGGGTACAGCACAATAGAGTTGGAAATGGAAGAGACCCTCTTCTTAAAATAGTCAGGAATCACGAAGAAGTGGACAAAGGAGCGTTTCTCTATAAAGCAGCGGAGGAGGCTGCTGAAACACTCGGACTTGACTTCAGTATTAGGGCTGAGCAAAATGCATCAAATCTTATCTATCTCGAGTACTCACTCCTGAAAGCCCGGATTAAGAAAGCACAAGAGAAAAACTTTCGTGAACAGCTCCTCGATAAGAGGATGCACGGTATCTGCCACAGAAATGTGAAGGATCAGTCAATGTCTTGTGAGCTAACGTTTGCTTTCCTTAAATTAAATTTTAAAAATCTAAATTTCCTTAAATCTCCCGGATTGAAGTCTGATACGGAGGGTTTCATTTTTGCATGCCAAGACGGTGCCATTTCCACCTTAACATACCGTCGCCACATTTTGAGCCAGGACATTCCTGATGATAGCTGCAGGGCGTACCATGCACACCCCGAGCATTTAGCTCACATACTATCTAGTTGTCCAACTCACGCGGGAACGACCTACATTCAAAGGCACAATGCGGCACTAAGAGTGCTTTATTATCATCTCTGTCACTCTTACGGCATTAACCTTAATATCGCTCCTCTAAACGCTCCTAGGGAAATCAAGTGAATTGTCGAGAATGGAAAGTGCCGCATATACTGGAACTTTATATTCTCGACAATTGTTTCTGTTGCTCACTCGAGGCCTGACATGGTTCTTCTTCACTTCGAGAAGCGAACCATGTTCGTTATCGAATTTTCGGCACCAGCTGACAAAAACATTATAACCAAGGAGAATGAAAAGAAAGAGAGGTATCGAGACCTTATAAGGGAGTTGCAACGATTGTACCCGGAATATTCTGTTAAACTAATCGTCCTTATCATCGGCGCTCTTGGAGGTGCCAAGGTTTAATTTGCTAATGTCCTAAAAAGTATCCCTGCGTGTCAACAATATGCTAAAACACTTGCAGGAAAAATGTAGAAGGCGGTAGTCCTTGGGTCACTCCGTGTTCTTAGGGAGCACGAGGCTTTTGCTGGATCGTCGTATTGATTTCGCTGGGAGCGGGTGCAGTTTTCCAGATTAGCACCCGCTCCCGGCGAAATCCTGCCGTTGTCCTCATGACAAATTTTTAATTATATATATATATATATATATTATTGCTAATCAATATAGGTGGTTCAGTGTAACAATTAGGCGCTCGCAAGTTTGAGTACGCCTTAGGTGGGCATCTGTTGGTTCTCGCGCTTCGCGCTCGATAATATATTTACCTCACACAACGTGCTCGGTCTTCGTACGCAGACTTAAAAATTTTTGTTTCTGTTTCCTTATTCGCAAAGATTCATTATTCTTTAAAAGAGTTAAATATTTAACATTGAATCTTTCTGAGGGCACTATCTCGATATCTAAGAATAGTGAATTTACGCAAATTAAGGACATAGAAAATAGTTTTCAGACTTTTCCTGCACAAATTATTATGAAATTCGACGTCTGCTATGTAGAATAATTAATCAAATGATAATATAATAAGAATAGTAAAAATAATTAAATTAATTTTTAACATTGAAACTCTCCGAGGGCACTATATCGATATCTAAGAATAATGTATTTTTCGGTGAATAAGGACGTAGAAAATAGTTTGTAAAAGTAAGCGCCGGTAATGTAGTCATTTGCTTGTTTCAAAATTTTCCTGAAAAAACTGTCACTAAATTCGACGTGTGCTGTGTAAAATACTTTCCGTTTTAATTAATTTTTAACAATCAATCTCTCCGACGGCACTATCTCGATATCTAAGAATAATGAATCTTTGCGAATAAGGATGTGGAAAATAGTTTTCAAATTTTGCCCGAAAAATTTGTTACTATAATTTCGACGTCTGCTGTGTAGAATAATTTCTATTTTATACCTCGACATTTAAAGGACGTTGGTTTTTAAATGTCTGCAAAAATCTGCAGATACTATTATTTTCAATAACAAATTGATACGTTTTATATTAATGTTCTATAAAGCCAAAATAGGTTGTACAATACTTCCTTATTTATTATTCTACGTGATGCGCCATTTGCATATGTGTTTTGCACGTTACAGCATAACAAGATATATAAATATTTCATTAAATCATGTTTTTATTTGGAAAATTATTATCAATTGTTCTCAGCAAGGTATCCTTTTATCACTTTCCAGTTTTCCTTTCCCGAGAGCAAATAAGACATGTAAATAAACGATTACAAAAATAAAAAACGCAACTCTCGTTTTTATTCTAATTTAAAATTCCGGCCAAGAGGAGTGCAACTTATCGACAGTGCTCATGCTTGGTAGTACGATCAAGTGCGGCTGAGCGATCAACACTAAACAGCTGTGATCACGCCATGTTTGTGCGCCCTGTTCCAACAGCCTTAAAACCAGCCCCCTGCCTCGACCTCGTATGTGTTTGTAGTAGTAGCTTTCTTACGATCTGGAGGGGAAATGTCGGTCAAACTAAACCAACAGATGGCGCCACAAAACGTAGGTCTGTCTTTTTCATTGAATTACATTAAGAAAAAGCAGAAATAATTAAAAACTTGATGCTGTTTGCAAATGAACCAAAAGAATAGATGAAAAAATAAGTCTAACTATTACTAATTATTTAAAAAAAGAAAAAGTCATGGAAGTATGTAGTTTAATATAAATAAAATTTAATTTTGAGATACATTTTGAAAGCAGTTCGAACTTTATATTTTTGTGATTGATCTTGCTCATATTATTGATTTTATTATTTGTTAAAGTTGAAAAAATTATTTTTTTCTAAAATTATTAATGTAGCTAATGAAAAAATTAATAATATTAAAGACCTCAACGAAAAACATATTAAAAGTATATACATGATCAGAAGAATTATTAAAAAAAATATTACTTATATTCAATATAAATATAATAATAATTGAAATATGTAAGACTGCAACTTAAGTTGCAAAGTAAAGAATCGTTGCACCTTTAAAATCTTAACAATTTCAAGTTTTGAAGGAAATATTTTAAAAAAGTAGTGGTAATTGTAATTAAAATGTTTGAGGGAATCATTTGGTAAAAAGTCAATGACACGAATGAGAAATGAGAAAATGGATTTAATATTATTGAATATAATGTATATATTTATTTCAATTGAACCAAACATTATATATACATTTATACACTTCATTCATTTATTTATTGCTTAATATTGAAAGCTTTTTTCTCGCTGCATTCAGCCCCTAATAATTTTATTTAAAAAATTAAAATTAAAGGAGATTTTGAATTAAATAGTTAATTATATTATTGCAAATCTCATTTCTAAAACAAACAGACTATAAGCCGTTAAATGCTATAAAAAAACTTCCTGTACTCATGACGCACAGTTGGAGGAAATGCACTTTTTTCATTCAAAAATGTCCAGAGCCTTCAATTTTCTGGCGATTTTGAATTTTTCTGTTTTAAATTAAAGATCATTAAATTCGATCGATTTTGACTTTCCAAACTTTTGTCTCATCTATTTTTTTAATAATAATTTTTCCAGTCAAAGTATGCACAAAGTCTTATTATCGATGAAAATTTTTTGTTGCTAAAAGTGCTTCCCATTAATGTAGAAATGACATTTAATAACAAAATTAATTTAAAAGCTTATAATAACCACTGTGACAAACAATTTTCGTGGCAAAATATTAGAATTTGACATTTTAAAATGTTGGCCCTTTCGCATCGAAATTATTTTTGCACTGGAAATATTTTAAGCTGTTGGACGAATTACTGCTAGTCACAAAAATATTTAAAAAGTTAAAAATAACCACTGTTATTAACAATTCTTGTGAAAAAATATTAAAACTTAAGGTTTTACCAAATTTAAATTTTCTTTGATGGCCAAGTCGGTGGGTTATTGTCAAAAGATTTTGTATTGAGTGAATCTTGGTATGCAGTGTTATGATTTATTTCCAATCTATTACGATTGAAAACCTGACTTTTTTCAAGTGAAACTGCCAACATTGGGAAATTTTTTATGTAAATTGTTTATAAACATAGAAGTTGCTATATTACACTAAATATGATCAAAGATACATTTTTTTGGAATATCCGTAGCCATTGTAGCGATTAAAGAAAATAAATTTTTTTATAAAACCTTAAGTTTAAATATTTTGTCGCAAGAATTGTTAATAACAGTGGTTATTTTTGACGTTTCTAATATTTTTGTGACTAGTAGTCTTTCGTCCAATAGCTTAAAACATTTCCAGTGCAAAAAAAGTTTTTATGCGAAAGGACCAACACTATAAGTTTGTTTATCTAATTTTTTTACAAAAATTTTAATTGTTATTTTTTATCAAATATCATTATAATAAATCGATGGGAAAATAGCGATATTATGCGTCTGAGTAAATAGTTCATTATAAATGTAGTAAGATGTAGAAATGACATACTTCAGACCAAGTAAAAGATCACGATGTTGATGTTGAGAAGATCCTTTATTCCATTATTAAAAATTTGTCGACGATTCGAGAGTCAATTGCTCTCCCCACCAGGAAAAATCATCAATCCAACGTCATTAAAAATTATATAAGTCCTTATATTTATAATGAAAAAATAAAAATTCTTGATGGTTAATTCATGTTTTTTAAGGTTCTCATCTAAAAAAGTTCTGTAAAAAATAAAAAATTGGAGCTAATTTTAAAATGTTAAAAGTATAACGTATCATATACGAAAGTCAAAGTAAAATGAAACCGTTCAAAGTGTAGAAAAAAATTTAATTTACCTGTAGTGCTGATGTTATCATTTTTTTTATAATAACATATTTGACATAAAAATGATCGTAATAAATAATTGAAATTTGAAAAAAGGTTCAAAAACACCTATTAAATTCAGCGGCGGATCCAGGCCTTGGTCTCGGAGGGGGCGATCGTCCGCGCTATATTTTCAAGTTATAAGTATAAAAACTTAGAGCTCGGGGGGGGGGGGGGGGGGGGGGGGGGGGATCGCCCCGATCGCCCCCCTCTGGATCCGCCAATGATTAAATTGAAATTTTAAAAAGGAAACAGAACATGCGTTCTGATTCATCTTAAAGGCTAACTTCGAGTGAGAGAGGTAAAAACATGAATTACCTGAAACATTAAAAGAACAGTGTCGTAGTAACAGATAAATATGTAAGGTTTCTTAATTTCAAAGTGATACAAATTGTATATAGTCGAAACGTAGAAGGAAGTACAAAAAGAGAAAAAAATTTATATTCTTAGTAATAAATTATCAATAACAAAAGAGTCTAAAATATATTAGAAATTAAGTGAATGAGTCTAATATAATGTTATAAACAGTACTAAAATTATTAAGGTCAGTTAATACATATAAACAATTATCACCTTCTCTCTTAATAAAAAACATTTCAGCTGCAAGTCTTTTGAACTCATTATTTAGCTCCAATTTAATTAATTAATTTAAATTAATTAGCTCTAATTTTTTATTTTTTATATATTTTACAGAACTGTTTTAGATGAGAATCTTAAAAAAACATGAATTAACTATCAAGAATTTTGACTTTTTCATTATAAATATAAGCACATATATATTTTTTAATGACATTGGGTTGATGATTTTTCCTAATGAGGAGAGCAATTGACTCTCGAAACTTTTCCATACTTTGAGTAGAAAAATTATTAATAAGCAAATAGAGAAGACAAAAGTTGGGAGCGTCAAGCTGAAAGAAAAAAGTGAGTTTCCTCCCACTGTGCGTCATGCGTACGGTACGTTTTTTTTATAGAGTTTAATAGTTTGTATTCTGTTCATTTTAGAAATGAGGTTTGCAATAATTTAATTAACTATTTAATTCAAAATCTCTTTTAAATAAAAAATGTTTAATTAAATTATTAAGGGTTGAATGCAGCGAGAAAAAAGCTTTCAAGATTAAGCAACGAATAAATTATTGCACTGTATAAATGTATATATGATGTTCGTTTCAATCTAAATAAATATATACATTATATAAAATAATATTAAATCCATTTTCTCATTTATTAGTCATTTCATTGACTTTTTACCAAATTATTCCCCCAAACATTTTAATTACAATTACTATTACTTTAAAAAAATATTTTCTTCAAAACTTGAAATTGTTAAGATTTTAAAGGTACAAAGATTCTTTACTGTGCAACTTAAGATGTAGTCTTACATATTTCAATTATTATTATATTTATATTTGATATACGTCATATATTTTTTATCAATTTTTCTGATCATGTATATGTTTTAAATATTTTTGTCGTTGAGTTCTTGAATAGTATTAATTTTTTCATTAGCTATATTATTTATTTTAACAAAAAATAATTTTTTCTTAACTGTAACATATAATAAAATCAATAATATGAGCAAAATAAATCACAAAAATATAAAGTTCGAACAGCTTTCAAAATGTATCTCAAAATTAAATTTTATTCATATGAAACTACATATTCTCATGACTTTTTCTTTTTTTTAATAATTAGTAATTGTTACTCTTATTTTTTTATATATTTTATTTTGTTTATTTTTCAACAGCATCAAGTTTTTAATTATTTTTGCTTTTTCTTAATGTAATTCAATGAAATAGATAGACCTACTTTTTGTGGCGCCATCTGTTGGATTAGTTTGACCGACAATTCCCCTCCGGAGCGTAAGAAAACAGAAAAGTGGGGGGAGATACATGGGGCTGCTTAAAACCGACGCAGTTTCATTGTCTGATTAAAAAAAAAAGCGCACACATTTAAAAAATCTTGTTATTGCATAATTTATTGCAGCTTCTGTCGTGTTGTCATCAACCGAATTTGCTAATTTCCAATTTTATTTTTATGATTTAAACGTTACACATACGGTCTACACTGCAGCCTTACCGTTTTTAACTTTCAAATTATATCCCTAACCTAAGTGAGCCAGCCTTTTTTAACTGAATTTTTTACCTTATCGTGTTCTACATAGAGTTCTAAATTTCTCGGACATTTAAAATCCGGTCACGTTCTCGTGACTGTGACCGTCATTTTAAGAAAACTTGAGAATTTACAGAGAATTTAAGAGAATTTTACCTTCGCTAATATTTTCTTTATTTGTAAACCTTATAATATTGTACATTTATTTCCAAAAAATATGAATTGCAATAATGAAAGTTTGAAAAAAATAAAACTACGAAAAAAGATATGTCTTATGGAAATTCAATTTTTAAATTTCTTTATAGCCGACATATTAAATTAAAACAGAAAAATTAAGTAACGTAAAAATGATAGATAGGTATTATTAGGCCTTTAAATATATATTTATGAATTATTTTATTATATTTGTATTCCATTTTCATAGAATATTAAGTAATGGCTTTTTAAGAATTTAAGTAATATTTAAATTTATATTTATATTCAATGCGATAATATCCCAATTTTAGGTTTTGAAAAAAACGGTTTTACTGTTTTTAAGTAGTTTATTTTATAACAAGTTCAAATAGTCTTATGTTCTAATCTAAAGATTTTGAAACTTTTACGGACATGTTATTTTTTACGTTGAAGCTTTACAACTGGAGCATACAAAGAAATAATTACCTCATATGTATACTCATTGTACGAAGAACAATTTTTTTTAGAGATAGAAACTGCAGTCTTAACACGGAGAAGAGTCTTATGTTTATAAGAAATCTTTTAAATTCTAAAGCTTAATCTTACACTTTTAAGAATATTATTATGGTTTAAGTTTCATAACTCAAGCACATATAGAAGCCATAATTAGAATATATTTTTACAAAGTACAAGATCCCTTTTCAAGATAGAAACCATATGGTCTTAATACGTAGAACATCCTTATTTTTTCGATGAAATTTTAAAAACTGTAACAATTTTTAAACTCAGTATCAAATATTGAAGAATATTTTTGCGTTTCAAATACTACTTCTAAGTACTAATATAACCATAATACGTAGAACATTCTTACGTTTATAATAAACCTTTTAAAACTATAACATTCTTAAAACGCAGCATCAAATGTTCAAGAACATTTTTGAATTTCAAATTCTATAATTCAGTTGCATAGAATAAATAAAAATAATTGTACAAACTACAAGACTTGCTTTTTAAACGCTACGAACAAAATAAAATTGTTAAATTCTTATAAATTCCCGAAGAACACATTCATCATAGAAATTCTCGGTCATATTCCCATGCTCTCGGACATATTATCGGTCACATAAACTTTTTAGAACTCTATTTATACATCGCAGTTGTGGTGCCCTATTGCTTCATCTAATAATTCACTAAAAGAGTCTCTCAAAGCGTCTAGGGCAGTGGTCGGCACGCTCTTGCCCTGGGCAGGGTAGCCTGCCCTGGCTGCCCTGTGACCTACTCCCAGGGCAGTATCTGCGAGCTTGGCCAGACCACCCCTTTCCTCAGGAGTCCTTTGTTAGAAAATGGGACAAAAATATGAGATTGAAAAATTCGTAATTTTGCGATCAGTGACTTAAAAGTAATATATTTGGAATCTACGTATAGTTCCGATTCCAAAGACATGTAATTTGTTTATAAAGGTTGAAA
>NC_046663.1:108165887-108180288 GCF_010883055.1 Belonocnema kinseyi | reverse complement strand
ATAATAGTCTTTTAATTTATAATAAAAAAGAGCACCCCCCCCCCGGTCCAAAATCTCAGCGTTGTTTCTAATTTTGAGGTTTGAAATTTCTTTTTCGTTGCAAAATTATAATAAATTTATATAAATTATTTATCTTTAAGTACGTTTCCGGGTTTTCTATCATCTGAATAACGAAACACAATTTTAAAAAAGAATAAATATCCAAACTGTCTTTAGTTATTGAAAATTAGTCTAGCCTATTTTTTTATTTGTTTTTAATCCTCAAATTGTAATATGTTCGCCATATTGGATATTTTATTTTTATTTTAACATATTGACATTATATCTAAAATCAGAGACCTCGAAAAAACCACTGTGCCAATTAAATTACATACACTAATCAGATCTGTAATTATTATCATTTATATTATTCATTAATGTTATTATACATAGAAATAGTTTCTTATGTAAACGGAATGCATTGATTAGTTTAAAGTTTAAATAGTCAAATAAAGAATTTTTAAAAAAGAATCATCGACGCGTTAGAGACCAGGGGACTTACACCAAAAAGTCCCCCGAATTAATAAAATTCGAAAATTATATGCAGCTTCAGATCACTATTAAAAAATTAATGAAAAGCAGTTTGGAACAATAAAACATTAATAAAAAAAATATGATATAAACTTTTTAAAAAGTTTCTTAAAAAAATGTCTAATAACAACAGTCCTATTATAATATTATTCATGGAATTAAAATGGAAAAATCAAGTTTTCTTTTATATCAAAAAAAAAAATTAAGGCGCCGCTTTTCGAGTTCTATCATTTGGGGAATTGAGAGAGGTCCACTAGGACTACAACTGAGGGGAAATTCAAGAAAATCGAAGACAAAAATTTTTTAGGCAGGTACGCTTGAGAAATCTTATCCTAAATAAGAATTGATACAAATTAAATTGCCTAAAAATGAATTAATTTTCAATAATTACCATTTAACAGTTCTCAATTTGCATGTTCCCTCTCACAAGTTTTAATTTTGCATTTAAAATGTTAAGTTTTCAAAAGCATAATAAACAATTTGAAAAATTTTAATTTTCAAACCGCTTACTTTTTATTTTGCACGTTTTTAATAATAGTTACATTTTAGGTAGAGTCTACACTGTCGGCGCTGGCAACGAATATTCTTCATGACGCCGGCAACAAGCAATGTTCTCGGCTGTTTTTCCCGAAAAGCGAAATACGAAATAAAAGAGAATTACGCATAAAATAATGCATATTCTGTTAGAATTAAAAAAAAAATAAAAATACGGTGTGAATAGAAACTTCGTTAAACATAACCGATTATTCATTTGAATTACGAAAATTGCCCATAATAATAATAAAAATTATCGCCTTTATTATTTGATTGAGTAGATTTCGAAAAAATAACAAGAAACGCTTATGTTAAAAAAGAAGTGGGGGGATGACCAAAATAATTTATGATAAGTCACGGGGATGTGTCTTCCTGCCCCCCCCCCCCCGAGGCTTTGGAAAGGGGTAGGGGTTTGACTAATATTATTTCTGTGACCAGTCACAGGGGTTGCTTACCGCCCTTGCGAGACGTTCGAAACGAGAAGGGGTTTGATCAACATTATAGCTTTGAACAGTCACAGGAGTGTTTACCTCCCCCCCCCCTGAGACGTTGGAAAGGGTTAGGGGTTGAACCAACATTATTTCTGCGATCTCTTTAATTTAATAATAACCCAAGTGCGAATTGCCGGAGCTGAATACACGGCCCAGTATTGGCCCAATTTTGGTAGCCAAAGGTTGGCTAAAGTTATTGGGCCAATATCGGCATTTTAATCGGCACAGTGATGAGCCAGTGCGGCAGCCTATATTGGCTATTTATATTTGCCGATCCTCCACCGATGCTTGGCCTAGTATCGGCACTTTATTGTGCCAAGTATCACTTTTAGTACGGGGATCCATGTTTCACGAGGATCAGCCAAAGTCTGGCTTAGTGACGGCCCATTACTGGGCCAAATGACACTTTTATCACGGCAAACAATGTTTTATTTAAATCGGCCCAATGTTGAGCCAGTGCTGGCAGCCTATATTGGCTATTTATATTTGCCGACTCTCCACGAAGCTTGACCCAGAATCGGCATTTTGTTTCGCCAAGTCTCAGTTTTAGCACCTAATAAATAAATCTTACACGAAAGATAAAAAAAATTTATTGAAAAATTGTCAAAGTTCACGATGAAATTTGTTAAGTTCTGTCATTAAAAATTTTTAATGTTTATGAAAAATTATATTTCCTGTCATTGCAAAAAGTTGTAGTGAAATATTACGCGAAGAGCAATTGTAATCGATTAAAATTATTTATTTAAAAATTATTGTATTGATATTCCTTTTAACATTTCGTCGCATAATAATAAATAATTAGAAAAAGATAGCTTAAAATTTGGTTCTTTAACTTTTCTGAACTGCCGCTTATGAGGATGACTTTTTCACAGAGTTTTAACTTGTCTATATAGGCTATAGATTTAGGCATATAGATGTAGGTTCGACACCTCGTAGCGTTAGAAATTTTATTTGTAACATAATGTTCAAAATGAAATATATGTATTCATTCTAAATAGGGCCATTAATATTTATATTCAAAATACTCGCAATAAATTAATATTTATTTTTTAAATATTTTTTTTTCATATCCTTAGACCGCAGCCAGTGTTGGGCCGACAATGGCAGCCAAGCCCCGGCTGCCAAGTCAAGGCCATAGTTATCAATCCGGCAATTGCGCGACGGTGGCAGCCAGGTCTGGTCCAATACTGATACCTTGATTTCTTAGTATTTAAAAAATTATTATATTCATTGATGTTTTCCTGTAAAAATAGTTATACTTTTTCGTACTTATAAAGAAATTCCCACTAAGGATTGAAAAAATGTTTGATTTTATTTACTTCTTCAAGTTATTTTTTTTAAGTTTGCAATAACAAAGAAAAACTATCCAATTAGGGGGTTTAAGGGTTTAAAAATCGTAATTTATTTTTTTCATAAATAGTTTGGAAATAATTTTCACATTGTACACTTCAGCTGGTTTTTAGGTATATTATATTGATGATGTGTACAATGTGAAAATTGTTTCGAAACTATTTATGAACAAAATAAATCACGATTTTGTACACGTAAATCCCCTAATTGGATAGTTTTTGTTTGTTATTGCAAACTTTAAAAAAATTCACTTGAAGAAATAAATAAGATAAAAAATTTTGTCAATATATATATACGCTATGCCTTACAGCTAATAAAATCCCTCGTATCAGTTATTATTTAAAACTCACTTTCAATTGATTAGAATGCAATATGAAACGCTTTAAATTCCTAAGATTTAAAGTCGAAATATATAATGAATTTGTAACTAAGAAGATTGATTTTCTTACCAAAAAAGACGACGTTGAAGTTTTCCACAGATATGGATTTCAAAGTTGTGTAATTAATATAAAAAAAACTAAGAGTCACATCGAAAAAGTAAAAACACCTCTCGATTTGTCTCGGAAATATCTCGATGTGCATTTTTTGTTTTTTTGTTTAAACAGTTTTTTAAACAATGACGCTATTTGTTATTTTTCTGCAATTGTTATAAACAAAGTATGCATCGGATCGAAAAACAAAGTGCACCAATGCATTCCTTCCTACGATGTGCGTAAATAGCGTAATTGTTAAAAAAATTGTTTAAACAACAAAACAAAAATGCACATCGAGATTTTTCCGAGACGAATTAGGAGGTGTTTTTAATTTTTCGATGTGACTCTTAGTTTTTTTATATTAATTACACAACTTTGAAATCGATATCTACAGGCACGGAGCAACACAGCGCTGAACAACAAATGCTCTAATTGTTTAAAAAATGGGTTTACGAAAAAACAAAAAAATGCACATCTAGATTTTTTCGAGAGGAATTCATTGGTGCACTTTGTTTCTCGATCCGATGCATACTTTGTTCATAACAATTGCAGAAAAATAACAAATAGCGTCATTGTTTAGAAAATTGTTTAAACAAAAAAACACAAAAAATGCACATCGAGATTTTTCCGAGACGAATTAAGAGGTGTTTTTACTTTTTCGATGCGACACTTAGTTTTTTTTATATTAATTACACAACTTTGAAATCCATATCTACAGGCACGCAGCAACACAGCGCTGAACAACAAATGCTCTAATTGTTTAAAAAATGGGTTTACGAAAAAACAAAAAAATGCACATCTAGATTTTTTCGAGAGAAATGCATTGGTGCACTTTGTTTTTCGATCCGATGCATACTTTGTTTATAACAATTGCAGAAAAATAACAAATAGCATAAATGTTAAAAAAATTGTTTAAACAAAAAAACAAAAAATGCACATCGAGATTTTTCTGAGACGAATTAAGAGGTGTTTTTACTTTTTCGATGTGACTCTTAGTTTCTTTTATATTAATTACACAACTTTGAAATCCATATCTACAGGCAAGGAGCAACACAGCGCTGAACAACAAATGCTCTAATTGTTTAAAAAATGCGTTTAAGAAAAAACAAAAAAATGCACATCTAGATTTTTTCGAGAGGAATGCATTGGTGCACTTTGTTTTTCGATCCGATGCATACTTTGTTTATAACAATTGCAGAAAAATAACAAATAGCGTAATTGTTAAACAAATTGTTTAAACAAAAAAACAAAAAATGCACATCGAGATATTTCCGAGACGAATCGAGAGGTGTTTTTACTTTTTCGATGTGACTCTTAGTTTTTTTTATATTAATTACACAACTTTGAAATCCATATCTGTGGCAAACTTCAACGTCGTCAAAAAAGACGAGTTTTTAAAAAATTCCATGAATTTTCAACCAAATAGTTGAATTTTCAACTTATAAAGGATCCATTTCTAATCAAGAATAGACAAGTTGCAATTTTCAAAAAAAAAGTAATTTTTAACATAAAAAACCAAATTGTCAACAAAAAAAGTTCAATGTTAAGCCAAAGAGGTAAATCTTGCAGAAATATGATTTTTAAAAAACTAGATTTAACAAACATGAAAAGAATCCGGAAAAGTTCATTTACAAACGAATTCTACTTTAATTTTCTACCATATTGTTAAATCATTAATCAAAATATACTAATTTAGAACTTAACAATTGCATTTTTAATAAAAATACGACATAGAAAAAATCAAGAAAATTAATTTTCGACCAAAAAGATGCATTTTCAACAAAACAAAAGAATGTTATAAAAAAATTAAATTTTAAACTTATAAAATATAAATTTCTAACAAAAATGTAAAATTGCAAATTTTCAGAAAAAAATCAATTTTGAAAAAAAAACAAAAAACCCAAAATGGCAAAAAAATTGTTACATGTTAAAAAAAAGATTAACTTTCAACTAAATCGTGAAATTAAATTTTCAACAAAAGAGTCAACCCTAAAGAATAATGGGAGTCCAAAAATATGAACCTTTAATGATAAAGTTCAACTTTTAACCAAGTCGTTTAATTTTCAATTAAAGAAGATAAATTGCAAAAAAAAATAGTTAAATTTTTAACCAAAGAAATGAATTTTCCAGAATTGTATTAATGATCTACTAAAATAAGATGAGCTTTCAACAAAATATATTAATTTTTAACAAAATGTTTGAATTTTAAACCAGAAAATATGAATTTTTAATAAAAATATCAGTTTAAATCAAAAATACAATGTTTACCTTATTACTTAAAAAAAATTAATTCTTATTAAAAAAAAAAAAAAGTTTTCAACAAAATAGTTACATTTTTAACAAAAGAGTTCAGCCTAAAAATGACTTTTTATCCGCAGAAGATTAATTTTCTAAAAACAGAATAGTTAAATTTTCGACCAAAGTGGTGAATCTGAAACCAAAAGAATAATTTTTTTACAAAGTAGTTCAACTTTTAACTAAGCTTCTGAATTCCTAACGAAACAAGATGACTTTTTAACAAAATAGTTTCCTTTTTTACAGAATGATAAAATTTGCAACTGAATAATAGAATTTTTAACCAAACGAGTTGAATTCCGAACCTCAAATATAATAGTAGACTTTCTACCAAAAAGGATTTAAGCGAAAAGACGAGAAAAGGGGATTTTTTAAAAACAGAGAAAAAAAGAACAATTCTTTAAAGGTTAATAATAAGGGAACATACTAAATGTTATCAAAGTTCGTAACTTTTCTTCCACTGACCCCCAACCCCTGTTCGAACCATAGTTTTTAGCATGCCCCCCCCCCCCCCTCATGAAATTGGTAATGCAGTTTACTGACGACCCCTTAAAGTTTCGATTTTTGTATTTGATGAAATTATCCTTATAATGTATAGTTTAAAATTTGTTTAGCATAAAAATACAAAACGAAAAATCGACAAGACTCAGAAAACGAAATTACAACAATTAAAAGAATAATAGAGAACAAGTATATTGAGACTATACTTAAGACACTTTATTTTAAATTTTATTTATATTGGATAAAATATCAATATTACAGAGAAAAGTAACAGCGCTTTACATTGAAGAATTCAAATGATTTAAAAACTGAAACTGATAACAAAAATTAAAGGGCCTCTAATTTTTCTCATTCTCATCATTTATTATTGAGAAAGGATAAGAAAAGAAAGATCCGACAAGTCCAAAAAGAAAGGACGAGTTCGTAAACAGCCATTTTGGATAAAAATACAAATTTTGGGACCATTTTTTTTACTCCAAATTTTTATTTATGGTTATCAATAGTAATCAGAAAGCCAAACAATTTATCCTGATGACTTTTTTTATAAAAAAAAAATTCTCAGAGTTATAGCATTTTCAAAATATTTAATATCAATCGAAAATCAAAATTATAAGCCAAACAACGTACGATATAAAAAAAGTAGAGAAAAACATTGCTTTTTGAAAGCCCTACAAGATTATCATACAAACTTTTTGGATTTTCTTGTAAAATTGAAAATTCTAATTTTTATTGCACAAAAAATAATGAGATATGAAAAATCCTATTTTGTGGTCAAACTATGCAGGATACGAAAGAAGATGAATCAACAAAAATTGTGATCTCAAAAAAGATCTACAAATTCGTTAATAATCACTTCTTGATAGGAGGCGTACCTTCTGTTTTATTCGCGAGAAATAACATTGAAAATATAAAAAAAAACTTTGTGAAAAAATGATACAAGTTACGAAAAAAAAAGACTTAACAAAAATTATCCACCCGAAAAAGAGCCACAAATTTGTTATGAATTACTTTTTGATAGGACACGTAATTTTGGTTTTGATCATAAAAATGGTATTAAAAATATGTGAAAAAACAACAAAAGGTACAAAAACAAATTGTTAGAAAAAAGTTATTCGCCCAAAAAAGTGATACAAATTTGTATTCATTTATTACATTCTTATTATTTATGATGGAGAAAGTATTTTTTTTTCAACAAAAATTTTTTTAATTGCTTGAAAGTTGACACCACACATTCAAATTTTGAACAAAATGACGCAAAATACGACAAAAAGTCTCAAAGAGAAATGATATGTTTTGAAAAATCCTACAAAATTTCTTTAAACCGCTTTTCAATAGGACTCGTAATTTTGTTTCATCGTAAGTAATATATGCAGATAATCAAAAATTCCAATATTACGCTAAAAGACGCAAGGTACGTAAAAAATCTAAAAGCTTGTAGGATATTTTGCTTTATACATGTATAAAAAATAATATGAAAACCAAAATCCTATTATTTGCATAACAACGCGAGATAGAGAAAAATGTCTAAAAAAAGGATTGTATTTTTTAAGTTTATTTTAAGGTGGTTCAGAAAATATAAATTTACAACTGTCTGTCAAAAAACGAGTGCTCAGCGCGAGTGTCACGATAATATTGTGTACCTCAAACCCTACAGAGCTTTGAGAATCTTAATCTTTAACTATACTTATTTAAGCAAAAAATTCAGAATATGAGCACGCATATAAATACTGCTATCTAAAGAGATGTTTTTGATATAGTTTCATTCAAGCGTTCTAAATGTAAAGAATAAATGTCTGAGCGGGAATCGCGGGAATCAAAAGACGCGCCCCCCAGGCACACTTAAACTTGCGAGCCACGGACACAGCGCACGATGAGATTGTGCCCGCGACAATAAATAGTTCATTTACGGATTAGTTTATTACAAACTAACAATTAAGAGATAAATGTTTTTGAAACTTTCCAATAATTTCTGACCTTTTGGTTTAAAGTGGGGAATGTAAGACAAAATATTTATTTATTCTGTCAACCACTCGAGTAAAAATCAAAAATACATTTTTTTAATTTTAAAATTGTGGGATTCTCAATTTGAAAAATAATTTTATTATATAATTTTATCGTTTCATTATAATTTATTTAATTTATAGTTAATTACACAACATAGAAATTTACGAATTATTGTTTACTTACATGAATAATCGTAAGGGATGCGGTATTCCTATAAAATTTAACTCTACATCTAAAAACTCCAAATCGCTAATTATACATGTGAGAACGCTGTACGATCATATTTATTAAAAAAATTAATTATTTCAAATTTCAACTCACTATGTCTATCAATTAAAACTTTTAATGTCTTCAAATGTATAGCTTCATTTAGTAGAATTTCTACCGCTTCTTTTTCAAAACAACAAAATAATATTATTCATAGACAGTAAATTTTAATAGCAAAATGACTCATTTTCCCATAAAAGATAGCTAAAAATATTTATTACGATACAATTACATTTTAATTAAATTTAAAATTAAATCTTATGCATCTGCATATTTTCTTGATGCAAAATTTATTAAAATAATTGATTCATTAATTTAAAATAATAAATCAAAATTCTCGATATAAAATTTGTATTTTACATTTTTAAGTATTTACTATTTACCGACTTAGTATTGGCTATTTGATGGACTTGTTCGACGGGTGAAGATTGCAGGGGCAAAGTAGTTGGTTTGGTGCGATTTTCGGGTTGAGAGGCTTGGGGGGATCGGGCAATTTTTGCCGGGAGCGCCGTCTACAATTAGTTCCTCGAACTATACACGTGCCGCATCTAGGCTTATAATACTTTTGCTAAAGTTTAGTATCTTCATCACTTTCCACTATTATTGAACACATTACTGTTTGTAATAACAATGGCTTCGTTACTGCAGCAGCAATTAAAATCTCCTTATCCTGCTCTTGCATTTTTTGTACTTTTGTGTAACGTAACCTCAATTGTCTTTCACCAAACATTACGCGCCAAACATACATTCGACGCACACTCGAAACCGTTCATTCTAATGTTCACCTTCCACTTCACCTTAGTAAACTCCGCACACTTCTTTACTTCAACCATCAATTCACCCGGTTGGTCGCCTGGTACGCACCCCTGTGTGAGCTGTGATTGTTCATTTCGTATGGCGCGAGATTTAAAAACAGTTCATTCCGAGGTAAAATTTGACATATATATATATTTAAAATCCCTTTTCTAAATTATATATATATAATTGAAAGTTTGTCATGAGGTCAACTTAAGGACTTCGCCAGGAGCGGGTGCTAATCTGAAAAACTGCATCCGATACCAGCAAGGTAAAATTTCAGCCACAAGCACGTCTCACGTCCGCGAGATAGGTGGTGACAGTCTGTAACGGAATCAATATGACGATCCGGCAAAAGTTTCATGCATTCTGAGAACACGGAGCGACCCAAGGACGACCGCCTTCTGCATTTTTCCCGCAAGGGTTTTAGCATATTGTTTACACGAAAGGATGTTTTTCAGGCTATTAACCAGTGAAAGCTTGGCACCTCCAAGAGCGCCGATGAAAAGGACGATTAGGTTAACAGAATATTCCGGGTATAATCTTTGCAGCTCCCGCATAAGGTCTCCATACCTCTCTTCCTTTTCATTTTCCTTGGCTATGATGTTTTTGTCAGCTAGTGCCGAAAATTCGGTAACAAACGTGGTTTGCTCCTCGAAGTCAAGAAGAACCATGTCAGGCCTCGAGTGTGAAACAGGAACAATTGTCGATAATATAAATTTCCAGTATATGCAGCACTTATCATTCTCAACAATTGACTCGATGTCCCTAGGAGCATTTAGAGGAGTGATATTAAGGTTAATGCCTTAAGATTGATAGATATGGTGATAAAGCACTCTTAGTGCCGCATTATGCCTTTAAATGTAGGTCATTCCCGCATGAGTTGGACAACTAGATAGTATGTGAGCTAAATGCTCGGAATGTGCATGGCACGCCCTGCAGCTATTATCGGGAATGTCTTGGCTTAAAATGTGGCGACGGTATGTTAAGGTGGAAATGACACCGTCTTGGCATTCCAAAATGAAACTTTCCATACCAGACTTCAATCCGGGTGATTTAAGGAAAGCAAAAGTTAGCTCACACGACATTGACTGATCCTCCACATTTATGTGGAAGATACCGTGCATCCTCTTATCGAAGAGCTGCTTACTGAAGTTTTTCTCTTGTGCTTTCTTAATCCGAACTTTTAGGAGTGAGTACTTGAAATAGATAAGATTTGATGCATTTTGCTCACCCCTAATACTGAAGTTAAGTCCGAGTGTTTCAGCAGCCTCCTCCGCTGCTTTGTACAAAAACGTTCCTTTGCCCACTTCTTCGTGCTTCCTGAACATTTTAAGAAGAGGGTCTCTTCCATTTGCGGCTCTATGTACTGTACAGCGCTCGTAACGAGTGCCCCGAACTCTCCTACGCATGCGTCGTGCTCGGTCTCTGATTCGCTGCTGTTCGTGCGCAATTTGAAATGCTAAAAAATAACATTTTTATTTCGACGGCATGATAAAGGCAGAGATGAGTTGGGAGATTGCTCATGTAATAGAATAAGAGACTCCGTCAAAATCCGACTGCTAAAAGCGCCTTCTTGGTTTGTCGGTAATTGCATAAGTTAGAGAATTTTAAAAATGAGTTACCACCGCAGTTACAATTACAGGAGTTACCGTAAACGTAAATGATGTACTTCATATTTATCTACCACTCGAATATTAAGTGTTTATTATATAATTATTCTAATGATTCACAATTATTAGTGAGTAGTTATATAATGAAAACCAATTATTTTTAAAATTAAAATTTTAAATATTATATCGTTACATAGCTATTTATATGCTATAAATCATAAATTATGACTTATAATTTTATTACATTACGGGAAAAAATTTTATCTTCACCTTTTTTTAATGACTGATAAGTTTTATTTATTTTAATTATGACAGAGCTAAACATTTTTCTCTTTAAAATGTTGAATGCTATCAAAGTTCCAAATTCTGTATAAAATCAAGCAGAGGCAAATCAAGCAAATTTTTCTCTAAAACGCTTAAATTAAGTAACTATTTTAACATATGTTTATCAGTTATAGATTGTATTAATTAATATACAGTTTGTAGCTTTTTATGCTGAAAATACAAAAAATGTAAAAAAGTGCTTTTTCCAAACTCGTCAAACTATTCTCATAATATGAGATACCCCAAGAAATAGCTAACAAAATGCAAAATAAAGTATTATTTTTAATGAAAAACTTCATTCTATGTTTTCGAAGTATAAATTTACTGCTATTTAGATATATTTAATTTTTGCAGTAGCCACAAACATTTTTGTAACCAATTTCCCCCACGCAGCCACAGTGTTATAAAAACCACAGGTATCTCATATTATGAGAACCACACCGTGCAACTATGCATTTACAATTGTCTGACCTGTACAATGAAAAACTTTAACACTATCGATATATTCCTACTTAGTTATTCAATCCCCATCACTCCAGACAAACTTTACTGCTAAATACATATTTAATGAATAATAAATAGGGTTTAAAGAATTCCCTTCCAAGAACTCGACCACCATCGATTTCACGAAAAGTTCGCCTATAATCTTTAGAAGCCCAATGAAAAATTGACTATACCACGAAATTACTCTTTCTTCAAGGGCTAAAAGTTAGTGATAGAACCAACAGAGTGGGTCTCTTAGTTTAGCTGATACCCCATTTTCTCATATTACGAGAATATCTCATATTCGCGTACTCTCCTCTACTTTTACAGATTTATAGTGTTTTAAAACGAAATTTAAGGTATGATATATATATTTGAAGAAAAACACTCTCAAGAACTTCATTGTTTATTATTAGTGGCGTTGTTTGTCTGGCAAAAGATTAGTTTGATAAAAATTCTTGAACATTTCAAAATGTTACAAACTTTTTATTCAGAGCTTTTTACAACATTATTTTTAATTGTATGAATATTTTAATATAACATACATGATTGCAAATTCCTAAATATTAAACTGCAATCGGTTCTACAAAATAGTCTTAAGTTTGAGAGATATATGACCCATATTTATGAAAGGCCTTTTAAGTTTGAACCCCTCAATTACTTGCGGGGAAAACCTCGAAAGCATGCTTCTGGAATTAAGTATGAACCGTATATATCTTTGCCTATAGTCCGTATACCTGGTTGAACCTAAAAAATTTTGGAAATTTTCCTCCTTTTATGGTCTATTTCTGTTGTAAGAATACTCGGTATGAATGGCTGCGTAGTTATGAGCCAAAAATTACGAAAATAGAATTATCACAGTTAAAACACTGTTTAAAAAAAGTAATTGTTTAAGTTTTGTAATTTTACATAAAAAAATATTCATTTTCTTTAAAAAAAAGGCGAATTTTAAACGACAAATAGTTCAATTGACAAACAAACAAGAATGTAATAAATGGAATAGTTGAATTGCCAGTTTAAAAAACTTAATATTTTCAACAACAAAAATGAATTATCGACGGAATGCATGAATTTTTACCCACTTACCTTGAAGAAGTCAAAAGATAAATTTTCAACCAAAAATGAAATAGATGAATTTTCAAATGAAAACATTAATTTCCAACAATATAATTTATTTTGTATCCAAAGAGCTAAATATGCTACTAAAATCGTAATGTTTTAACCAAAAAGATTTATTTTTAGTTCAAAAAATTAATTTAAAATTAGAAAAAACGGGTTTTCAACCAAGTAGATCAATTTCAACGAAAATGATAAATCTTCAACAACAAAAATCAAGTTTCAACAAACCCCTTCAACTATTAACTTGTAAAATTCTTTAATTTTTACCTGTTAAATGTTTCAATGTATACAATTTGAAGTATTCCTTAAAAATTGTTGAATTTCACATCACAGTTTAAAATTAATTATTTAACTAAGCATTGGTTTTAATGATTTTTTCAACTATAAAATGTTATTATAATAAATACATTTTTTAAAATTTATTATCTGAAGTTTTTAGAACAATATTACTTTGATAATAATAATATGAATAATTATAGCTAATTATTTTAAAATATATTATTTAAATTGCAAATTATTATTATTATTTGATCATTTTTGCACGGGGCTGTCCCGGTATATATCATCAGTCACGGACTGGGTTGCAGTCAAGTACACGATGGGGGGACCTACAGCCTAAGGTGGGTTCCGAACCACGAGAACCTCGGTAAAGGTACATTGAAAGATATCCAGAGGTACCGGCTCAGGGATCGAACCCCGGACCTCTGAGGTGAAGTCCGAGTGTGTAACCAACTGAGCCACCGAGGCCTTATTATTATTATTATTATTATTTTTTTTTAAAAACATTTCAGTGTTGAAATGTTGTTACAGGCTTATACTGTCCAACATGTCGAAGGCATTTTTGGTTAGAGATGGATTTTTATTTGATCATTTTTGCACGGGGCTGTCCCGGTATATGTCATCAGTCACGGACGCATTTTTATAATGCAATCAAGTGATCTGATGAGAGCAGTCTGCCCAGATATATTAGACAAAGCCTGGTTTTACCCCATCATTGACGGACTGGGTTGCAGTCAAGTACACGATGGGGGGACCTACAACTCAAGGTGGGTTCCGAACCACCATAAAATCGGTAAAGGAACATTGAAAAATTTCCAGAGGTACCGGCTCAGGGATCGAATCTCGGACCTCTGAGGTGAAGTCCGAGTGTCTAATCAACTGATTATTATTTACTGATTATTATTACGTTTCCTTAACAGATTAGGAGTTTATATAATAAAAATTCAAGGATAATTTTCAAATTCAATATACAATTTTAAAATATAAGTTTCTGTTTAAAAAAAATTAAGAGAAAAATGTTCTCAGCAAGTATGCATCGCTGGAAACAAACTTTTTGAAAAATCATTTTCGAAGCAATGTTTTCTGGCTTCTGACATTGGTTTTTTTTTTAAAAAGGTTAAGTGCACCTTTCACTTAATTTTTACGCACAGAAAGTCTTCTTTTGATTTTGATTGAAAAATTAAATACGTGTACTTAATATCATACATACATACCAGGTGTATACATATGAAACCGGTATTGCCATTTAGCGGCCAGTAGGCACACTTGTAGGCACTGTCGGAACTTACCATTTGTGCTAATT
>NC_046663.1:108158051-108165787 GCF_010883055.1 Belonocnema kinseyi | reverse complement strand
GCGCATACTTTGAATAAAATATTTGTTATCATTCTCTTGAAATAAATGTGTTTTTTTCTTGAAAAAATACCGGTTTCATATGTATACACCTGGTACACACATGCATACATACATACATACATGCATACATACAAACATACATACATACATAAATACATACATACATGCATACATACATACATACATACATACATACATACATACGTATACACGTATTTATACATATATAATAATAATTACATATTTTTCATACATTTCTTTTTATGTTTAACAAAGTTCTATTTGTTCACACAATTTTTATTTGCTCAAGCAGTTATTTTTCAATAACTATTGAGTAGAAGACATATAAATAATTACGACTTCGAAAGTATTTTTAGAAAAGTAATGATTTAAACAAATTATATTTGTTTAAACAATTAAAAAGTGGTAAATTTTTTCTTTCTATACGCTATAAAGTCAGAAAAATAATGCTATGTGTTCTATTTTATTGCAATTCTTTTAGTTACCGAAAAAAACTGCTTTAGCAAATAAATATTGTTTAAAGAAAAAAAAATTATGAAACAATAAAATAAATGTTCAAAATTTTATAATTATTCAACAGAAAGTAGCATATGATACAAATTTGAATAAAATTGGACATTTCTGGCTCAATTGAAAATTTTTGAAAATATACAATAATTAATTGTTCAAATAATTACATAATGCTTTTAGACAAATTTACTACTTCAAACAATGACAAAATATTGCATTTCAATAAGAAAATAAGATCATTTTTAGAATTTCTGGGAAATAAATTATTGTTTAAATAATTAACATTTGTTTAAACAATTGAAAATTGTTTTAAAAGTCATAGTTAATATTAAAATTGTATATTAATGATTATTTCTTGGAAAACGACGACGGGAATTGCTGAAAAATAACAAAAAGCATGAGGACAAAAGGGCCCCCCTCAGGCAATGCTCGACACAGCGCGAGGGTACGTCGAGCAGGTAAACCGCGATCAAATGAAAATCGCTCTGCTAAATATTTGGCAAAATTGGAGTTAATTTAAAAGATATTTAGAACTTTTACTCATAAATATCTTTTAAAATTATATACAATTTTGTAACATTTAAAAAAATGTTGCTAACTTACGTCAAGTGCCTTACTATCTGCCAATGTGTTGTTTGTTTGAAAATTTTTCAAATGTTTTCAAGTATTTTTTAATTTTGTCTTAGATTTCATTATTTAAATTAAAAAATTTTCTTAAAAAATGTCCATGTTTACATTTTGAAATAAGATATAAGAGACAAGACGCTTGTTTGAAAATAGGTATATTTAATAGAAAAATAAAAAATTTCCTATTCATATGTTTTAATTGAGTATTCAATATGAAAATTCAAAGCTCTAAAATTGTAACCATTCAAAAACTTCGAATTTTTATTTATTTTTATTTTACACAATGCAATTTTCAACTTTTTAATTTCAATTAGTTCATTTCAAATAAGGGCCGAATTTTGAGGTGTGCAAGCCGTGCGGTTGCACAGAGCGCCATGGTTGAGGGGGAGGGAGCATGCGATTTTACTCCCTGCCTTCCTCGATCTGTGTTTTCAGGTTTCTGGAAAGGTGACAACTTGGTACCTGTTTGTTCAAGTCTAGTCTTAAGATCCGTAATAGATTTTTCACTTATCCATTCAAAGATCTGAACTAAGATTGTCTTTCGATGATCATTTCTTACGATACTTTGCAAATTTGTAATAATTATTAATCATTTAAACAATTTTCATAAATATATTGAGAGGTGAGGTATTTTTCAATTAATAAACACAATTTGTTTACAAAGTTAACTATGATTGTCTTTGCTATGACTCTTCCCTAAGGTATTTGTTAAATCTACAAGAATGGTTAATTATTTAAAGAACTTTCATAACAAATTCAGAATTTGGTTATTTTTCAAACGAATAGGGCCAGTTCTTTTTACAATTTTAATTAAAAACGTCTTTCCGATTAATTATAATAATCGCATTTTCAAGATTTATTATTTAAACTACTTTCATGAGCAAATTAAGAGTTTGGGCATTTTTGAAAGAATAGGCTTAATTTGTTTACGGAATCAACAAAGAATATATTTCCAATCACATTTTCCTACGAGACCTTGCAAATTTACAATAATGATTTATTATACAAATAAATTTCATAAGCAAATTCAGAACTTAACTTTTTTTAGATTTTGAACCATTTGCACATTTTAAACAAATTAATTTTAGAAGAAAATGTATGCACTATATATTTGATAAGAATTAAAAAAGAAATTAAAACTCTATAATTGTAAAAACTTTCATTTTCATTAGCTTCAGTAAGTATCTATTTTTATTAATTTCTTAAAGTAATTTCATAATCTCTTCAGTTAAATATTTTGCTTTATCAAGATTTTCTGTAGTATATTTTCTCTTGCAATACTTTTCTCCATATATTTTACTGTGATTAATCAGTCGAACATATAACCAGTATTCTTATCACTTATGGTAATATGATTTTTTATGTTTAAATCCACGCTGGAACAGAAGTCTCTCAACTTCACATTCTATGCGCATTTGAAATTTTTTCTTTACTAAGGCGGGCATAAAATCAGTGCATTAATTTTAGTACAATTAAATTACAATGCGGCTACATACGAGGTTATTGGAAGTACTCACTTTTGCCTAAACATTTGATAAAAATGTTTAGTGTTGCACAATCATTTATTCTGCATCGTGAGAGGGTACCCACGCGAATCCGTGTACAAATAGAAGTTATTAAAGTGAAAATGATAATCGTGGTATTTTATTGAATTTTATTTTCAAATAAAATAATTGCAAGCAAAGTAGTGATTCGAGCGCCTTGATTGATAATTAATCTTTGTAGTTAAAAATTCAAATGCTACGAGTATTTCCGTGAAAATTCATGAATTTTGTTAACAATTCGCCTTGTTGGTCGATAGAATTATTTATTTAACTGAAAATTCAACCAAACGCAGTTGATAATGAAGCTATTTTGTTTAAAGTTTTAAAAAAATTAACAAATCCAGTTGAATATTCCTTCAATTCAGTTGAAAATTCATCTCGTTGATTAAAAATTTGACTATTTTGTTGTAAATAATTTTTTTAACTGAACATGCAACCATTTCATTTTTGAATTAAAATTTATATTTTTCATTTGAAATGAAACTATTTGTATAAAAATTGTCTTTCTGAGTTGAACATTCCTGTATTTTGTTGGAAAATCGTCTTCTTTGTACTCTCTAAATCCGAATCAGTATATGTCTAATTCAAATCAGCGTATATACACTGCTAAAACAGTAAAATGTAGCTGCTGATCAGTGAAATTTCACTGAATAACAGCTAGGTTTCGCTGCTTTTCCAGCGAATATACGCTTCAAGTCCCTTATTTTATTATTTCTGTAAACCGTATATTATGTATAGTAAGGGGGGGGGGGGTTGTACGGTTCATTACAGGTTTGAGGGGGGCCTTGGAGAGAACCGGTAATCTGTTACGTAATTTAAGTATACGGCTCTGCAATATAAGAAACGCAGTTTTTCTTTTTCTCATATTCTCTAATAGTTTCTGCTTATACAAGGAAAGGATCCTATCAGTTGTAGGTGGGCCAAATGATTTTGGAGGCCGATAGAATATTCTTCAAGGATCGAAATATTTTAGTATTATACCATTCGCAATTAAGCCATTATTTGCCTTTCGTGGTGTAGCCGTGACTTACTGAGCGTGGAAGGGAGTAATGTGAGGAAAGGGGTGTAGATCTTTAAGAGTTAAGATTGATCTAGAATAATTCTCGATTTTTACATTCTCGTCAAAGAAGGTATTAGATTAATGTAAAATTGGTTCCCGCAGTTGTTGTCAATTTTCCACGTTTTTAGACCACCTGATTCCGAAAAACAGATTTTTACGATTGTGTTTGACGCCTAATTAACAATTAAGTTTCTTTTGCGTATGTCAAATATAATTTAAAATACTGTTGCGTACACGTCTCGCTTAAATAAATACAATTTTGTATGCGAGATCTTCAATTTTTCTTAATTTCATTATGCACATTAATGTTACATTTATTTAAACCTTGAAGTAAAAAACGTGATAAATGAAATTCTGTAGAAAATTCGGATCAAATTTAGATAGAAGAATTTCATTCTACCTTCATCGCGAAATACCTTAAAAATGCATTTTTTACGTTTTATTAATATTTAAAAAATATTGTAAGTACATTGTTGGATGAATTCAAATTTTAATAATGAGAATAATAACTGGCAAATTCTAAACAATTGTATGTTGATTAAAAAATTTCCATTAATTTATATTGAATTTATCGAAAGTTCTTCCTTTGAAAAGAACAACTTCTGTAAATCATAATAAACGTGTTAAGAAAATTCGATAAAAACAGAAATAAATATTGAAGCCCCCCCCCCCTTTCATCATGGAATACTCATCACCAGTAATCTACCGAGAGTCCTAGACTCCTAGAGACTTCCCGCCTATATTTCTACTTTTTACAACCTCAGGCCTGACTATTAAAGGATAGTTTTCCGAAAAATGAATGGGCTAGCTACATTACAGATTAGAGTCCCAAATATTTTCTACGCTACAGGCATAAACTTGTCAAATTTTACAAGGGGTCGTCCCACCGTGCTCCAGATGCGCTAGCGACTATTTACTTTCAAAATACCGATGTGTTTTACGCCTTTGGCATATTACAAATTTAGAATAGTTTATATTTATAGAGTCCAATGCCGTTTTCTAAGAACTAGCTTTTTTAAGAGTCTTAAGAGTCCATTAACATTTAACAAACAAACAGAAATAAATGTTTATAATAAAAAACGAATAAGTAATAGAAAATTTAAAATTACTCAATTTTATTATTTATTTGTCATGAAAATTATTCCGCTCTATTACAAATCTCTCAGATTACTTATTAGGAACTGGCAACGAGACTCTCTTAATTATTTTTTATAGTACAAAGAGTTACTATTTCATCTAAAAGTAGCTAATGCCAATTTCTTAATGAAGCTTCACATTCTTGATGTAATAATTACCGTATGATTTTATTAAAAATGGTTAATGATCTAGCAAGTCAAAGTATGTCCATTCAAAAATGTGCACTAACTTATTTAAGTCCAATCAGTGCCGGCCTTAGCCCATGTGGCGCCCTTGGGCAAAATCTTTCATGACGCCCCTTTCAAAATGAAAAATGTCCCTATTGTTTAAATTTTCGAGATTTTTAGTAGAAAAAAAAACAAAACACGTTGTTTGAGTCCTCAGAAAAATCATGTTGTTTCAGAAAACATAGGTTCAGAATACATACAAATTAGTACAAAGAAAACAAAGCAGGTCAAGATTATAACCTAAGTTTTTTTAATGTCCGAAGTTAACTTTTCGGGCTTTCTTATCGGAAAAATCTTTGATTAAAGCAGAAAAGTCTAGGTTTTCGGCTATATCATTTTCAATTGATAAAGTTCCTAAACTGGAAAGTCGATCTTGTGACATTGTAGACCTTAAATAAGTTTTAATTAATTTCAGTTTAGAAAAACTTCGTTCTCCGCTTGCTACAGTAACAGGAATTGTTAATAAAATTCGCAGAGCAATCCATATATTCGGGTATAAATCTTGTAAAAGGTGCCGCTTTATAAAGTTCAATACCATGAGAGGATTATTTTGACCTTCAATCTTACCAGAAAGAAAAGCTTTCATGCCTATTGATTCGTGCAAAGCAGAATACCGTCAATTTCAGATTTCGAATTAACCATGAGTTTAATTTGAAGATCGGCTCATGATTTAACAAGTTCTTTTCTTTCTGGTAGATTATCAACATTGTACAAAAAACCCCATGTTCCTGAATAGCCGTCCAGCTGCTCAAATCTTTCCTTCATAGACATTAAAGCTGTATCCAATAGAGGATTGAAGAATTCGATTTCTAGGTTTTTCTCTGGACAAACGATGGGTTCATCTTGGGCGATTTCGTCGAACTGGCGCTTCACACGTCTGATTCTTTTTATTGGCCTAAATGCCGGCTCAATTTGTAGTTCCTCTGCTAGACCTTTTGCTGTAATAATGGTTCGCTTAAACCCATTTTTTCGATAGTCTTCTAAAAATGCACAAAATTTATTCAGCATTTCTACGCATTTAGCAATGTTCATGTTTTTCGCTTGAAGCGCTTTACTGACAACATTGATTTGAATAAGAACATCGTACCAAACAATTAAAGAGATGAGAAAGCTGAAGTCTCTCAGTTGTTCTGCTAGGGTTATTGCCTCATGCACTATATCAGGATTACAACCTTCAGTTTCAGACAAAGTAATTAAAGCATCATGAACACCAGAAATTTGTTAACGAACTGGCTTGATACTACTAATTTTTGCTTCCCAACGTGTGTCGTTTAGTTTCTTCAAAGTGAAGATTTCTACGTGATCAGTTAGAATCTTCCATCGATTGACCGAAGCTGAGAATAGTGTAAACAGTCTTTGAAGAATACCGAACAATGTAACTGATTTTACAGAAGACTGTGCAGAGTCACATAATACAAGATTCAAATTGTGACTCCCACAAGGCACATATGAAGCTAATGGATTCATATCTAAAATCCTTTTCTGTACACCAGTATTCTTTCCCTTCATGTTTGATCCATTATCGTAACCCTGACCTCTGCAGTTACTGAGTTCGAGTCCGTATTTAGTCATAATATTAATCAAAACTTCAGTAAGACCTAAACCAGTAGTATCATCAACGGTGAAGAATGCTAGAAAATGTTCTTTAATTTGTACTATATCATCTGTTAAGTCAACAAATCGAATTGTAAATGAGAGTTGTTCTTTCCGAGAAATGTCTGGAGTGCAATCAGCTATGATTACATACTATATAGCCTCCTTGGCTCTGCTTATAATTGCGGCATTTACTTTTTCAGACACCAAATCTATTAACTCATTTTGAATCGTTTTTCCGCAATAATGATTCGAAATATCACCATTCATTGCACGTGTCACATGGTTCTGTATCACGGGGTCATACTTTGCAAGAAATTGCACTAGTCCTAAGAACTTTCCATCATTAGGTGTATACAAAGTGTCCGAGGTCCCCTGAAAGCCATATTATTCGCCGACAGGTACAGAGTAATATTCAATAATCGATGGAGAACATTTTGCAAATGTAAGCTTTCTTTTTCAATAATTTTTTGTTCCTGCTTATCTATGGTTGCTCCTGTTTTTAGTTTAATTTCAGTTTGTACCCACTGCTGATAACATTTCATATGAGAGGTAGAATTCTCATGAATTCCTAATGTTTCGGATAAATATTTCCAATTATTGAATCCATCGCCAACTAATTTGGAGTTCGATTTATTATTAAAAAGTCGACAACAAAAACAGAATATGGAATCTTGAGACACGGAGTAAACAAGCCATCGGCGGCCAAAAATTTCACCATTTGAAAGTTTTCTATTGTAATAAGAGTTTGAGAAATGTCGACGTTTCTCATCCTCAGGGTAATTTTCATTTTTAATTTGTATCGGACCAATTTTGATTAAATGATCTACAGTACTGCTGTTTCGAAGAACTGACCAGGTACCACACTCATATAAATTCAGTGTTTCTCGTGTCTTATCTTTGAATTTTTCATCATTAATCTCTTCAACATGAACTCCTGCAGCATCACTTTCAACGATTTCCTGTTCTTGAATTTGAACTGGCGCATTATCTCCAAGAAGAACAACTCCCATTTGT
>NC_046663.1:108153761-108157951 GCF_010883055.1 Belonocnema kinseyi | reverse complement strand
CCGTTTTCTGTATTCGTAGCCGGACGGCTTTCTTTTAACGTTCGAATTTTTGTCCGACATTATGACATATTTTGGTGCGTATCACATACCATTTACCTGTTTCGTGAGAATAAATAAAAAATCACAAAAATGTTTTTTAAATGAACCCATTAACAGACCCAATAATTTTTGCTACAGATCTACTTTTTCTGCATGTAGGGTGTAGACTGCGTATAGTTTCGTGTAAACTGGACGGACACTGCGCAAAATAAACAAATAGATAGAAGGACGGACGAACATATAGAAAAGCCATAAGCGTGTAAGCGGTATTGGTAAAATGATAGATACTATGGCAAAGTTAATAAGCAATTAAAAATATACTCTTCTGAAGTGCTTACATGAGATATAAAGGTAGGAATTGGATGACAGGTTTCTAGGTTAGACTAGAGGAGCCTTTAACCTCTGCCCTCAGTGCTCCCAATTTTCCGTCAAATTTTCAATTATTCTTCCGTCTCCTTATAACAGAAAATAAATAATCAACTAATCAACTACAATAAATTTCAATATGCATCTGCAGGTAACCACAGTGAACAAAAATTATCCCTCCAGTTTTCGATTTAACGTAATACGTAACCACGTGTTTCAGATCAATCAGCTGGAGCACTGACTCACTGAATATAGCCAAAGATTTTTTCTGTAGCGCTGGAGTTGTTGGTAGCTGTAACTTTCAGGCATTTAAGTGTGACGTCACACTGTATCAGTAAAGTAAATTCCTAACAAAGAAATATATTTTTGATCCAAAGAACATAGATGCGGCATCTCACTAGCGAAACTATAGTAGGTTCCAAGAACTAAAATGTCATTGGTTGGAAAGAGCGAGAGATATCTCCATCTCTTTTTAACCAATGGTATTCTTTCAATTCTTGGAAGTCATGATCTAGTCATGATCAACGCGCACTTTTTTAAAACCTCTAAAACATTTTAATTGAATCCTATGTAAAAGAGAAAACAACCTGAAACGTAGGGCATCTGCGGCGCCCTTACTCGCTCGGCGCCCTCGGGCAGCACCCGACCTCGCCCCCCCCCCCCCCCCCCCCCCCCCCCCAAAGGCCGGTACTGAGTCCAATTGATTTTGACTGAAATTGGCATTATTAAAAGCTGACATTATTAAAATTTAAAATGACATTATTAAAAGAACGGTTAAATGCCATAGAAATCAGAACAATTTCACAGGTTTCACAAAGACTTCGCATAGATTTAAAAGATTTTATAAAGTCTTCTATTATTCGACAATTAAGATTTCAAAGATTTCGGGTCGATTTAAGAGACTGCATAAAGACTTCAATCATTTTAAAAAGATTTCATGAAGGTTTTATTAATTTAACAAATATCACCGAATATTTCAAAAGTATTTCAAATAATTTGCGAAGACTTTTTAACAATTTACAAAAATGTCAATGATTTCCCAAAGTTTTCAAAGATTTCGCCGAGATTTCAGATAGATTTGAAATATTTCAGATACCTTTCAAATATTTCACAATGATTTTTAGAGAATTTACCAATATTTCACAAAGAATTAAATTATTTCCCAAAGAGTTCAAATATTTCAGAAAGATTTCAGATAGATTTCAAAGATTGAACCAAAGATTTCAATAATTGCCTAATGATTTTTCAAAGATTTTGAGAGAATTCGCTAAGATTTTAGAAAGATTTCACAAAATTTTCAATGATTTCCCAATGACTTTGAAGATTTCACAAAGGTTACAAATATTTCGCCAAGATTTAAAATAGATTTCAAAGATTGAACAAATAATTCCAATGACGTCCTAATGATTTTACAAAGATTTCAAAGATTCAGGATATGTTTAGAAGATTTCACAGATATTTCCATTATTTTACAAAGACTTCTATTATTTCACAAAGTTTTCAAAATTCCCAAAAATTTTAAACATTTTGAATAGATTTAAAAAAGTTATTTCGCGAAAATTTCACGAAGAATTGACAAAGGTTGCAATAATATCTCAAAGATTTTATGAAGAATTTATAAAAGTTTCAAATATTTCGCAAAGGTTTCGGATAAATATAAAAGAATTCGAAAGGCTTCTATTATTCCATATAGATTTCAGATAGATTTCAAAGATTAAACAAAGCAAGAAAGATTTGAAAGGTTTCTATATCCTAAGATCGGATGAGTTTAAGCAAAGATATTATTATCTTTGGTTTAAGCATTTTATTTACGAGTAGGCAAATCAAGACTTTGGCCCTCCCTGGTCGATTTCTAAGGGAGGCATTGACATCTGTGTCCCCTTGGCAAGACTCCACCGCCTCTGATGGACATTGGAATAGCAGGGGACTAGCCTCATGCTACCTAACTTGGGCGCGGGGATTGATCATAAGTTACAAGGGGGAGTGGACCATGTTGGTTTGCAAAAGCAATAGAGGTTTAGAAATCCGAGATCAAGGTAGAACAGCCCGCTCGTTATTTAGATACGGCAACGACTTGTCTATTCTGTCGTGATTTGGAAGAACACCGTTAACTGCAAATCGGATAAAGTCACCTGAAACAATTAACGGTAGGCGGCTCAAGGGCCTTATCCAAAATGCAGTTAACGGTGTTCTTCCAAATCAAGGCAGTATTTCTCTCCTATTCGTATGTACATATCAAATACTAAGATTTAAAATTTTTTACGATATTAACTAAGTTCTAATCGAATTTGCTTGTAATTTAAGAAAAATACATATATATTAAAAGATTTTTGTATCAGAGTCTCTGAAAAAATGACCAACTTTAATTTTTAAAATCAGACTAATTCAGAGTGATCAAAATTGAATAATGTAATTGAAAAATAATTTTTAATTCGAAGCGATTAAAATTTTACAATTACAAATTGCTCAAAGTTAAAGGTTTATTATTTAATGAAATATTAGTAATTATTGACCACTTAATTAAATATAAAAATAATATCACTTTTGAAATCTTAGGTAAAAATCTTTTGATAAAAAATAAAAATGGTAACTACTAATTTAGATTTTCTTTCAGCTGAACCGAAAGAAGTAGAATTTTAGTCTACGATTCTAATTAAAAAAAAAATATATATATATATATAAACAATGAAAATTATGTAAAATATTAATAATATTGATATTGAATAGCTTCTAATACATAGAATCTATTGAATTGAAGATCATACTCTAATTGTTATTATATAAACTCCTTATCTTTAAAAACACAATAATGAATTTAAATTTAAAGAACACGGATAAAAATAATTAGGTATATTATTCACAGTATTAATTAATAATAATGAAATGAAAAAAAAATGATAATAAATGAAAAATTATCTTTATTATGATAACATTTCCTAGTTGAGAAAATCATTAAAGCCAAAGCTTAATTAAATAATTAATTTTAAAGGAGTAGATTTGATACATCTTTCTTAATTTATTATTTTATTATGTATAATTGTTACCAACTCCGATCTTCTCTACCGACTTTATCCATGGACATAGGAAAAAAGGGACTAGGCATGCCATCCTAACTTTTCGCGAGCGCGGTTGAATCCACGGGAGAGGGGAGAATTCCATGAATGGGGATAGCCGCCATCTTACGATGTGCCATTTGATTATGCGCACGAGCATTTTTGCCGACAAACTACATGAAAATATAAACATGTGGGCGCTGCCATGTTTGTCGCGGGACATCAAAAGATTGCGGACCTCCCTCTTATGGAATTCTCCCCCCTCCCGTGGATTCAACCCCGCTCGCCAAGTTAGGATGGCATGCCTAGTCCTGTGTTTCCTATGTCCATGCAGGTAAGCCATCTTTCATTTTAGATCCCGAATAATAAAAATAAGGCAAACAGGGCGCGCTTTTGGATCTTTAACTTTAGTTACCGGAAGGCTAAGGCAAACAGGGCGCGCTGCAGTAAGTCGGTCGAAATCAAATACACGGCATAAGCAATCTCCCACCTCATCTCTGATAAAGGCCTATCTTAACGCTTACTTTTCTAGGGGCTTAACAGGCTTATAGCGTGGTTGTTTGAAATAAATTTGTTTTGAATTTTTTAAAATTTCAATTCAAACCTATTAATTATTAATTATTGTTTAAAAAATTTTTAAACCAAATATTAAATTTTTCGAAATTTAGATTGAATGAGTTGCAGAATATTATCAAAACATTTGGTGAAAAATCTATTAGCATAAAAGGAAAT
>NC_046663.1:108139244-108153661 GCF_010883055.1 Belonocnema kinseyi | reverse complement strand
AATATATCTAAAAAATTATTTAGAAATTTAAGAGGAAATTTTAAATGTAATAAATGGCCAATTAAGATGATATAAAATTTTGTGTTCCAATCAAATTCAAACAAAAATGTTTATCTCTTTAAAAAAGTATTAAAAAATAAACTACAAAGAAAATGTTGCCTAATTTAAAGAGAGTAATATTTTTGTATGTTTAGAATGTTTTTTTTTCTTTTAAAGATCTTAATTATTATAATCGAAATGTCTACCGTTACGGAATTCTCATAAGAGTAACACCTTTTCCAGTTCATTCAAGGCTAACTTTACGGGAAATTCTGTAATACTAGTAGTCAGTTGTTATTATGTGTGATTTAGTTAAAGAAGTTGTATGACCAGTAAATTGGACAAAAATATATGATGCATTTTTGGAAAAAATGCATAGGATTATGGTTGGAACCAGAATGGATAAGATCGGCTTTCGGATCGAACATTTTGGTGAACCAGTTTTCTGGACAACATATACGTGATAGTCTTCAGAAAAAATTTCTGCCCAACTCCGAATTCTCAGACCAGTGTACTCATTCTTATCGAATTGAAAGCACCGTTCCTTTGGCAACAGTCTATAAAATTGTTGAATTACAATTTCAATAAATAATCTGAAGACTATCTCATTTCTCACATACTTTTTATAAATTAAACATTTTTTGTACATTGTGATCGTGATTATTATAAAGTGATATATTTAATCTTACCAATAAACTTCTTTAAAATAATCTTGAAATTGTCATTTTGTAATTTTTAAATTAAGTAGCTATTTTATTTCTATTGGGAATTCCTATCTCTTGAAAAAGAGAAGGCAAGTACAGAAATTTAACAGAAAAAAGGAGCGAATATGGATATTCAACGGCTTCAAATTTAGGCTTTAAAACTTGCAAAATAATAAAATTGTAGCGATTTAAAATTGAAGCGTCTAAAAATAGACTGATAAAGGCTTTAATTAACAGAATAAATAATTTTGAGTTACAGAAGATGGAATATTTTGAATGAAAAGTCCTCCCAAATTTAGCAATGTATTTTAAATTGACATGCTTTTAAATGAATATTTAGTGTTTTATTAATTTGATTATAGGAATTATAAAGTATTTGTGCGAAAAATCAGATATATGAAAAAACAGTTGTTTATGAGTTAAAAATTCAGAATAATGTTACTAATGATGTAATTCTAAAATAAAAAAAATTATATTAACAATATTTTTTGCAATTTATTTGATCTTACAATTCTCTACACCTCTACTGTTTCCAATTTTAAAATTAATTTTTTCTATGACTGAAATCGATAAATCAATTTTTTGAAAATAAAATGTCTTTTAAACAAAACATTGTTTTGATGATTATTTACTTATTATTAATTGTCACAATTACTATTTATTATTATTTATAACATTTCAAATTCGTGAATTTTGAATGCAACGAAAGTGAAAAGGTTTAATCCTTAATTTTCAAATGATAAAATTGTAAATTGCTTATGATTGAAAACATATAATTGTAATTTTCACGTTTCATCCAGGTATGTAAAAAAAATTGGTGTAACGCCATGGCTCGAAAATCTCGCACTCGTTATTGGAAATCTAATTGGCTCTTGAAGGATTTGAAGTTAATTGATGAATCACGTTTGAAATTTAACAATGAAATCTGCGGCTAACTTTAAGTTCAGTTACCGCTGTTCATTTTAAACTGTTATAAAAAATTCGTACAACGTCACACCGATGTGCGAAGTTGTAATGATACGGTGCAATATTTTGGTGCGAAAAAGCATTTCGTCTACTAAAATACACTTCTCTGGTGTACAGTTGGTAAATTTACAAACTCTCAACTTCCCGGTGTTGAAAGTACTAACGAAACACACCGAGGAGATGTGAAAGTCTTAATCTAAACTAAAAGTTTCACTGGAAAGTGTGAAATCAAACACTAAACCGGAGCGAGAATAGTACGCTTCGATACGTGTGTGAGAGGTGATTATTTAGCGAATGAGATGTTTTTCGCACTAGCGAAGCGAGTGAGAAAAGTCTCATTCGCTAAAAATAACCTCTCACACAAATATCGAACAGTATTTAATACCACGAAAGGCGAAAAAATCTTGTTAAAGTTGAGATTTTGAGGTAAGAGTGGTATAAACATACAATCGACCTTATACGGTGCGAAAACTAACACCGGTAAGTTGCTTTGCGCGCGTACGCGCAGTTAACTTGGGTAGGCTTGTGCAAGCTAAAGAAGTTAGAAGATAAATTTATAATTAAAAAGATAATTTTTCAAGAAAAAAAATTTCAACAAAATTCTTCAATTTTCATCGTTAGAAACGAATTTTAAACTGACACAATAAGCATTAAACCAAAAATGAACTAGTTAAATTTTCAGATAAAAAATGGAATTTTCAAAAAAATAAATTAATATAAAAAAATCTTTACTTTTAACCAAAAATGGAACAATTAAATTTGTATTAAAAAAATTAATTTTGAATAAAAAAACAATTAAATTTACAACAAAATAGTCCAATTTTCAACCAAAGAAATGAATCTACGTATAAAAAGACTTCTTAAAAAAAAATTGCAATACATAAACTTTGAACCACATAGTTGAATTTTAACTGAAAAATAATGTTTCAAGGAAAAAATAAATAGTTACATTTTCAGTTAAAAACAATTATCAAACCTAAAAAATCAAAGTTTCAAAAAAATATTTGAATTTTTAAGCAGAAAATCGAATTTGCAACCAAAAAAATAGCTTAATTTTTAAACCAATAATTTCCTACAGAAAACAGAAATTAAAAATTTTATGAATCAGTTTAAAAACAACAACAAAAACGAATTTTTAACAAAATAGATACATTTTCTACGAAAAACGGTTACATTATCATTTAAAAAAATAAATTTACAACGAAGAGATTTACAAGGAAGAAAATAAAAGGTTTGAGGAAGAGTCGGAGAAGGCTAGGACGGAAGAAGAGGTATGAAATGTAGTAAATAGAAGTATGGAAATATGAAGGCGAGGAACTAGAGGAATGGGCATGGATAATATTTAATAGAGTATGGAGAGGAGAGGGGTGGCCATAGTTATGGAAAGAAGGAGTAGTTATACCAATATTAAAGAAAGGAAAAGAAGAGGAGGTTAAAGATTATAGGGGGGTGACATTGATGCCAATACTGTATAAAGTACATGTAAATATTTTGTCGGATTAATAAAGAGGGATTAATAAAGAGAGTATCAGAAATTTGTAGAGATAAAAAGCAGGGTAAAGGTAGGTGAGCAAGTAGGAGATAGTTTCTGGTTGGTAAGAGGTGTGAGACAAGGTTATCCTTTGAGCCCACTTTTATTTAATTTATTAATATCAGACTTTGAAGAAGAAATGAGGAGAAAAGGTTGGGGTGGAGTTAGGATAGGGAAGGAATATATATATATACACTGGAATACGCAGACTATATAGTGTTGATGGCAGAGGATGAAGAAGGGATGGCGGGATTAATTACAGGATTAGAGAAATACTGAGATGGGAAAAAGTTGAATGTAAATGTAGAAAAGACAAAGATAATGAGGTTTAGAAAAAGAGAGGGAAAGAAGAAACAATGGACAGGGGAATGGAAGGGAATAAAGTTAGAAGAAGTAAAAGAGTGTAAATATTTGGGATATATCTTGCAAGCGAATGGAGATTATACAGCACATACAAGAGAAAGGATAAAAAAAGCAGCAGGGGTAATGAAACAGATATGGGGAATAGGAAAAAGAAGGTTAAAAAAAATTGTAGAAGGATAAAGTGGTTATTTGATACGCTGGTATGGCCGGTATTAGATTATGGAGCAGAGATATGGGGATGGAAAGAAAGGAAAGATATTGAGAGTTTACCAGAAAGGTATATACGGTGGACACTAGGGGCAGACTGGAGGACGCCAGGATATATGTTAAGAGAAGAAGCGCAAAGGGGTAAGTTAAGTATTAGAGCGGGAAAGAGGCCATGGAAATTTGAGACGAAGCTGTGGGAGGGAAAGGGAGGGGAGTTGGCGAGAAAGTGTTTGATGGAGGTAAAAGAGAGGAGAGGGAGGGCGATCGAATTAACGAGATGGGAAGAAGAAAGGAGGGAGTTCTTTAATGATAGAGAAATAGAAGACGGGACTGAAGTAAACTATTAAGAATTCGAAAAAAGGGAGAGGGAAAGAAAATTAATAGACAGATGGGGGATTATTGATGAAACAAAATACAATAAATGGTATAAGACGATCAAAAAGGAAGGAGTGCCAAAGTATTTAGAAAAGGGATGGGGAGAGAGAAAGTGGACCAGAATAGCAAGATTTAGATTGGGAAAACGAGGTAAGGGAGGGAATGGAAGAAAGGATGAAGGAGATGGAGGGTGCTAGAGGAGCGAATGAGAGAGAATGAAAGAATGCATGTGAAAAAAGGCAAATTGAGGTATAAAAAAGTGAAAGAAAATGGAAACGGAAGTCGCTTAGATTAGATGCGTAAAGATTGTAAATAATGGTAAGGTAAAAGTTAAGTAGACTAAGATGCGTTTGCTTTCTCATGTTCTCTCTCTTTCTCGCTTGCACTCTCGCTTTCGTTCGTTCGCTCACTCGTTTGCTAGTAAGTCCTAAATTGCGCTATCGCAGGAAATAGAGATAAGGAACTAGATATAAGATCTATGTAAATAATTGTATATATAGAAAGGATAAGATTGAAATAAAAAATATAGATATAAGCGAAAAGATTGTGAGGAATGGAAGTCATTTAAACCCTTAGGTGATACATTATGAATCAAGAAGAACTAAAGAAATCAATTTTTAATTAAACGAGATGAATGTTTAAACAAGAAGAATACATTTCTACCAAAAAAGATTAATTTTAACTGAGAATGGTCAATTTTCAGTATAAGAAAATATTTGTTCAACTAAAAAAAAAATCGAATGTTTAAAAAAACAGTTGAATTATCAACCAAAAAATCAGTTTTTAAACGAAAACAATTATTTCCTATCAAAAAAAAAGATGAATTTACAAGTAAAAAAATACTTTAAAAAAACTTTGACAAAATCGTTACATTTTCAACTTTAAAAATGAATATTAAAACTAGAAAATAAGTATTTAACCAAAAATAGAATAGGTACATTTTCAGATAAAAAAATGAATTTTCTGCAAAATAGTTTAATTTTCGATGTAAAAAATTTTCAAATAAAAAATATTTTAAATAAAAAAAAAATCGAATTTACAACACAATAGTTACATTTTTAAACATATGGTTGGATTTTCAATTTAAAAAAAAAAAACATTTTTTACCAACAATGAAATGGAATGGATTTTGAAAGAAAATTGAAAAAAGAATACAAAATTTTTTTATTATTTTCTAAAAATTTAAAAAGGGGTGTAAAAGAGTGTGTAGAAAATTTTTGCAATTGTACCATGTTGTATATAATTTTGGAAAAAAAGAACTTAATTCTTATCTAGCCTTCTCGTGGAATTTTGTTGCACAATTTTGTTTAAAGTTTATGTTGGTTAAAAAAATGTGCTTTCCTATTTGAGTAAGTTTAGAAAATAGTTAGAAATTTTGAAACGATTCAAAAATAACTGAAACTTGTAACAATTTGTTAAGACTTTTGTATGGTTTCACTGCCAACTATCTTAGGGACTTTTTCGAAAGAAATTTTCTTGACTACACGGAGAATATTTGTGGGTTAAATTTTACATAACTTAGTTCGGTGAATTCTGCAATCTATACTTTTTTTTGAGTTAATCGTTAACATCACATGAAAATAAACTTTAAATCATTCATTTAATAAAAATTTACATTACTTTGCGTTATTTTATGGTATACTGGTATGAAAACAATACAATCCTTATATGAACTATTACATATCAGAATTTTCACTTTTGGACTTGAGATTTTACATAACTCTTTTGTAATATTTTTAGTTCTGTTTTGTATTAAATCCTACAATAATTGTAAACTTTATCCAATTGCAGTGATGTCCTTCATTTACTGAAGTAACTAGGTAAATTCTAATGAACAAATTTTCTCTGTGTACTGTTGGATCATGATTATCATTGCCCTATTATGGAAAATTTCCCCCAAATATTATTTTAAAAATTCCAACTTTAATGGATTTTTTGTCACCACGATTTTGAGGGGATAAATTTAAAAGTATGTTAGAGAAAATATCCTACAGATTGTGGAAGTTTCCTCAAGAGATTTGTTAGCTAATTTACTATATAATTTAGTTGACAAATAAAAACAGTAATTCATGTTGAAAATAGAAAATTAGTTGTAGACAAAATTACATGTTGGTGGGACCGGAAAAATTCGAAGTTGACAAAACACGTTAAAAATAAAATAATTAATCATTTTTAATATTTAGATTATTTAATTTCGAAATGTACCTTGGGGACTGGTCGAATCTAATTGACCAATGAAGTCTTTTTTTTCTAATCCGGCAGGACGGAAAAACAAATCGGATTGGTATTATATCTATTCTCCCTATTGATATTATTCGGGTGTTTTAAGATTTCCTTTCCTTCTGTATGTTTTTTGGAAAGATATTACGTGTGTTTGCGATTATGGTTGTTTTGTTAAATAAAATGGTATTTCCCGTTTCAATATAACGCTCAGCTAGTGCTAATTGCGTAAAATGTCTTAGCCTGAGTTTACTCTCATGTCTTTTTCTACTTCGGTTCACCGCTCTCCCGGTTTCTCCAATATATATATAAACTTTGCCATAAAAAAAAGGGATTTTATATACTCCTGGATCGCTCAGGTAAACACTAAATAAGAATATCTTTTATGATTTTGAAGAACTTTGACTAGCCTTCATCAAAGTTCTAATGGTTTCAGAATCCGTACCTTGCAGAGATAATATCTGAGAGAAATCGTCATAAATGAAATTACATTCCAAGATAACGCTGCACTTTGTATTCGGCGATTTGTTTCTCACTTAAATTGTGGCATTTACTCACATTTTTTCAAAATTAAGCCAAAGCATTGGCACACGTTGAAAACTAAAAATATGGAGTGACGTTGTGTGGAAAATTTCCTTATATTATTTATTATTTTCTCCATATTTATTGGAAAAATTTACAAATTTTTAAAGAAAATCTCAATATGAAAGAGAGAAATTTACTAAATTTGACAGCAATCACTTAATTTCTTGATTTTTAGAAAATAATATGTTTTCCTCATTTTTTTGGAATGAATAAAATTTTTTGGAGAAAATTCCAAAATTTCTTGGCGAAACGTATTTTTAAGGCCATTCAACCATTAGATACCATTTACTGATATATTGACATATTTTGAGCATTACAAATTATAAGTGAAGTGCTAAGTTAATTAAAAAACATTGTCGAATGCATTTTTGGTTAGATTTGGCTTTTATTTTATTATTTTGCTCGGGGCTGTCCCGGTATATATCATCAGTCACGGAAGCATTTTCATAATACAATCAAGTGATCTGATGATAGCACTCTGCCACGACATATTGGACAAAGCTTGGTTTTTACCCCAACATTGACGGACTGGGTTGCGTTCAAGTACACGATGGGTGGACCTACAGCTTAAGATAGGTTTCAAACCACGAGAACCACGGTAATGGTACGTAGACAAATTTCCAGAGGTACTAGGCAGTCTGATAAGTACCTGAAAATTCTAAGAGATGGCATTAGTATTCACTAATGTGAACCATTTTCGTCGACATTGATCCTTCAAATGACGCCTGTCAAAACTTCAGCCATTTATGTTTACACATTTACAAGTTACAGCACTGAGAAGCGACTAACCTTCGAGTTTTTTTTAATATGGAAAAATCTGAGTTTCGAGTTTTGATCAAACACTACTGATTTCGCAAGAAAACGATATCCGAGACCAAGGCCAAGCTGGATAAGTCTTACCCGGACTCTGCACCGTCGATTGGAACGATTTATAAGTGGTTTACCGAGTTTCGTTGTGGCCGTACGAGCACAGTTGATGCTGAACGATCTGGGCGCCCAAAAGAGGTCACTACACCAGAAAATGTCGAAAAAATCCATGATATGATGTTGAATGATCCCAAAGTGAAATTGAAAGAGGTAGCTAATGCTGTAGGCATATCATTGGAACTTGTGGACAATATCGTGCATTCAGTTTTGGGCATGAGGAAGCTCTGCTCGCGATGGGTGCCGCGTTTGCTCACAGTGGACCAAAAACGAATTCGTGTGACAACTTCCCAGCAGAATTTGGTTATGGCCTCCGTATTTTGGGATGCATATGGCATAATATTCGTGGACTATCTTGAAAAAGGTAAAACCGTAACCAAAGCATACTATTCATCATTATTGGACCGATTGAAAATCGAAATCGCCGAAAAACGACCGCATTTGAAGAAGAAAAAACCGCTTTATCATCACGACAATGCGCCTGTTCATTCATGCTTAGTTGCACAAGCAAAATTGCATGAAATCGGCTTCGAATTGGTTCCTCAGCCACCGTATTCACCAGACCTGGCCCCCAGCGACTATTACTTGTTCCCTAACCTGAAGAGATGGCTCACCGGTAAGCGTTTCTAATCAAATGAGGAGCTCATAGCTGAAACTGAGACGTATTTTGGAGACCTTCCGATCGAGTACTTTTCGGACTGTATCAAAAAGTTAGAAAATCGCTGGACTCGCTGTATCGACATAAAAGGAGAGTATGTTGAAAAATAAAACCGACTTTGGCCAAAAAAACGTCTCCGTGTTTCATTTTTCAGGGACTTATCAGACTGCCTAGTACCGACTCAGGGATCTAATCCCGGACCTCTGAGGTAAAGTTCGAGTGTAACCAACTGAGCCTTCGAAGCAAACTTCATTAATTAATTATTACTTATAAATATTCCACTAGACCCACAGTAATAATTTTTATTTGAAAAAAATCGAAACGAAATTATCGAAACCAATTTCATTTGTTTAAATAATTGAAAATGAATGAACTAATGTTATTAAATATTTCATTGGACCAATAGTGATAACTTTTAGGGCAAAAAGAAAATTTTAAATATCAAACAAATTATATTTGTTCAAACAAATACAAATTTATAAGCCAATGTTATTAAATATTCTACTAGACTAATAGTAATAATTCTAAGTAAAATAAATACGAGCATATAGAGCTCAAAAGGTCGATTTAATGAAGAATTGACCGTTTTTGTTTTCAGGGTAGTTTTCAGGTCCTCGTGAGGGTGTTTTAGAGGTGTCAACCCGATATGTCTGATACATAAAATTCTTCGTTGGATATTTCTCAACAGGTCCCCATACTTTCCAGCCACATTTTTTCAAAACCTAAAAAATTATTCCAAAAACTCAAAAAAGTGATTTTTCCCCATGCACTTTACATGGGAAACTTCAACTCAAAACCGGCACCTGTTAAAATTGAAAAGTAAAAAAAAGAAAAATTAGGGAATTAATTTTTTTGGATTTGGAATGAAATTGGGGGGATCGTTGCCCTCTAAGGAAAAAACCGTTTTTGAACCACCCTAATGCACACAGCGCGCGTGTTTGCTCACAAGTTTAAAATTAATGTGCTCTCTAAATTTAAATCAGTTCAAATTTTTACTAATGTCAATCAGTAGCTCAATTTTAGTTATAAAACTGTTATTGTTTACTGATTTATCAGTAACAATTACTAACTTATCAGTGAAAAGTACTGATTCATAGATAGAATTGAGCCATTGATTGACATTAGTAAAAATTTAAAATGGTTCAAATTTAAAGAGTGTTGCAAACGAAAACAGACTAGAATTTTCTGTGATAACTCACAAAGATTTATAATCTTTAGCATCAAAGCAGTCCATTATTCGTTAAGCGTAGGGTCACTTTTAATTTGAGTTCTTCATTCGCGACCGTATGCACGTGGTGTTATGCCGCGTTGCATAAATCGACAATCATACGACGGTCTTACAATTACTATACGAAGCACTTCGAATGTTTGAACCGAGAAAATTGATTGTCAATCAGTATCAATTTTCAAAGTCGATGAAGCAATGTGTTTTTTCCAAGTATAGAAGTAGCAAAATTAAATCAATAATCCATCAAATAATACCAACCAGGATCAGGATTCAAATATCAGAGGCCAGAGTGGAGAGGGCCATAGGTCAAGGGTTAAAGATAAATGGTCATAAATCAAGGGTCACTGGTCGAGGTTCGTGAGTCAATTATCATGTTTAATTTCATAAATCAGGGATAAAACTACCCTTCCCGTTTTGATAGAAACTTTTTAAGCGGCGTATACGGGGTATTTAGAATTTAAAAAATGCAGTATTTATAGAATGTCCTTTTTTCTATTCTTTTTAGGTAAAATAATTAGTGTGAGTGTGTTTTGTCCTGGTTTGGACAATTATCTGACCTTCGTTGGTCATGCCATCAAAGAAAGAAGAGAAGTGGCAGCAGGACTGAATCATACTGACGGACGACCATCCTGCAAGTTCAACACGACGAAACTAGGCTGTTCTCGGACGACTCGACGAATTACTTCACCAGCGAGGTAAGTCTACTTTCAAACTTTGACCAAGTTAAGCGACTTAAAGTAAAATACATAAAGTCTGGAAGGTTGAAGCATTGATTAAAATTTCCACGCTGAAATACAAAGGTAACTCACTCAGAAGGGATTATGAACAGGATCTTATATTATAAATTTAGGAGATAATTGAGAAAAGTAACTATACAGAGCAAAAAATTACGTCAGCAGTATATACAAACACTGTCCTTTTCATATTAAAAATTTATCCTGGATCATAAAAGAATATTAACACTGTGTAAAGTAAGATGTCACAATAAAAAGTAAAAAAATTCGTCGCAAAATTTTTCGCTCAGGTAATTAAATTAATTATTGAAGTTTCATTAAGAATTGTTTAAACAACGATGACGCTTTAGTATCAACCATTTGATTTAGTCAAATCTGAATTAGCAGAAAGCTACTAAACTATTATTTGCAGTAGTTATTGTCAGTGATTAGTGTTTAAAGAATTAATTAAAATCTGAAGTTTTTTTTGCAACATCTTCTTGGAAATTGTTGAAAGTGCCCTTACATTACACTTAATCAATGCAGAATTTGTATAGCTATCCTGCAAGTTAAAAAAAGTTAAACTTCCTATTTCAAAAACATTAAAAATCGAGAATCTGCTGAAAGCGCAATTGAATTTAAAATAGTAAATAAAATATTACTTATTCGAACTTACAAAGTACTTACACTTGAAATAATGTATACTTAAAATCCAAAAAAGGGGTTTCCACATTAGGCATGATAAAATAGCTTTTTGACACTTTTCTTCGTTCTTTAAAGTGGTAGATTATATGGCTAATCTTCACAAATGCCTAAGCAAGATTTTGTAGGGTAGTTTTGATTAGCATCAAACTGCCCTACAAATAGTAAATCCCTGATATATTTTTTATCCGTAGTCAGATAATTTTTATCAGGAGGCAGATACAAATTATATATATTCAGATAACTATCCAACTTTAAATAAAAAATATCCATAGGAATTACAGTGATACCATAAATCAATGATAAATTATTACTAGTTACCGATAACAAACACATAAGAATTACTTAATAAATAAATAACTCAGATTTGTAACGGACTAAAAAAATAGCATTTTATTCACAAACCCTTCTTGGGGGATCACCTCATATTTTTTTCCAAATTCTACGGAGTGGAATTCTACACGGAGTGGATAGACTGCCGATATCGGCAAAAAGTTCCCTGCCAGAGCGGATAAAAAACTTTTCTGCTGGTACCAGTAAAAAAACATTTTTCCAGCATGCCGAAGAGACTTTCAGGTATCTTTGAGTAAGGACATGTGATTTAAGAGTTTCTTTTTTATAAGGGTTAAACCCGTACCTCTTTTTAAAGTTTACTGGAGACGGAAAGACACCCCTTTTACTGGTCACAGAATTAATTTTGGTCAAACCTGAACCCCTTTCCAACGTCTCGTAGGGGACGAAGACACATCTCTGTCATTGGTCTCAGAAATAATGTTGCTCAAGCTCCTACCCCTTTTCAAAGTCTCGTGGCCGCAGGGAGTCACCCTTTTACTGGTCACACAATGTTGGTGAAACCTCTAACCCTTTCCAAAGTCAAGTCGCGTCGGGGCTGCAAGTCACTCCTTCGACTGGTCACAGAAATAATGCAGGTAAAACCGCTATCCCTTTCCAACGTCTTGTAGGGGCGGGAAGGCACCTCTTCGACTGGTCACAGAAGTAATGTTAATCAAACTACTACCCTTTTCCAACGCATCGTATGAGCGGCATTACACCCCTCCGACTGGACACAGAAATACTACAGGACAAACCCTTACACTTTTACAACTTCTGATCGGTGCGGAAAGGGACCCCTTTGACTCGTCACAGAATTAAAGTCAATAAAAACCCTACCACTTTCCAATGTCCCATCTGGTCGGAAAGGTACCCGTTTGAGTAGTCACAGAATTCAAGTCCATCAAACCCTTATCCCTTTCCAACGTCCCGTGACGGCGAGGAAGGCACGTTCCCCTTTCTGACTCAGCACTGAAATACTGTTGAATGCAGCCCTACGAATCGATATAGAAATAATGTTATATGTAACAACAATAGCTATGTGAGAATGTAATAAAAATGTAATCAAGGATGTAATGAAAATATAGTAATATACAATAACGTTATGTAATAATAAACCAGCAGATAACTTTTTTGCCGGTACCGGCAGAGCAATTTTTACTGGTAGGGGCAGAGTATCCACTGCCAAAAATATACAAGCAGCGATTATTTAATTACAAGAACCACCTTGTGGGACCCTCAAATATTTGTTGCTGTAAGTTCTGTCAAAAAATAGGTGTCATCTGGTAGGAATGTCATTTTAGAGAAAAAGCCTTTCTTTGACCACCATTATGTACATACTTACAATATGTAGCTATTATAATAATAATGTATATAGTAAATATGTGTAACAGGACATTTTTTCAGATTTTCTATACAAGTGAATAAACTATATTGTGGGCGAGTATATAGCAAGCAATTGTATACTATCTTATTTTTAAAGAAAGGCTCTATGTACATTTGGAGTCTAACGGAGATAATGGAAAAACCTATCTATGTAGATAGGTGTTCGAGTCGCTTTTGCGGCAGCAAGGCATTAACGCTTTAAAGTTGAAGAAATACTCTATCTACATTTAACAGTGCAATTAATATTAAATACAATTGATAAATATTTTTTCATAATTTTATATCCATGTCGATAGGTTTCCTTAGCTTGGCGCAAGTGACTGATTTACAGACGGACGAGAATTAATCTGGTAGATATAGATTTCGCTAAGTAGTTTCTGGAAACGCATTTGATCTATAGTAGTTTACCTTTTGGTAGATAGGGATTTTCTTTGACAGTATGTCTGAAATTTTCTCAGAAATCCATTTGGATGGGCAAGTTGTGGACCAATTATCTCAGAATTTCTAATTCGCTTGAGTTTTTTTTATTACGAATCCCACGATATAAAAAATAAAAAATGTAGATAGAGCCTTTTTGCAAAAGGTGGCAGTACAAAGGTTGTCGCACGAGTCTCACGTATAGGGTTCTCAAGTTTGATGCAATAACGTGATATTACCGATTTAGTTGTGATATGATTAACGATTTCACACGCATTGTACAAGGTTGTTGACGAAATGCTGGACGTTGAATCGCTTGCTTGTAAAGGGCTTTTGCGATAGTCGATACGTCCATTATGTTTCGGCAATATTTCTCCTGCTTTCTGAATCCTGCTTGACATGCGATGCTACCATGAGTCAGCAAAATTCGGAAAACCGGAAAAACGAAGAGAATTGAGGAATCATGGTTCGTATTTCACACTTCCCTAAAGACTTTTCACCTTGATCAAAAAATAAACTAAAATGTAAAAATTCTTGATACTCTGGAGGGATAAAGCTTTTTAGGTCACAGTGGTGATGATAGCTTTAAATAAAAGTAATCTCAACAACGTGAGCGAGCTTATTAAAAAAATGACATACATTTTCTTTATTATGGTATATGGTAATTTAATAGCATGTATGGAATTAAATCATATCAAAACATAAGGGGATAATTTCACATGTTCATATTCTATAATTTGGGCACAGTCAAAAAGCAAAAGAGAAAGGTCGTTTGACCTTTTTCACTTAATTTTTTATCGGTGTCGAAATAAGTTCTAAACATTGGATTGAAACTTGCGAAGCCTAGTCTCACAAAGGTTTTATTTTGCCATAAATAAGAAAAACTATCCAACGACATTATCTATTGTCTATATGCATCACTCACGCAAATTAAGAAATTAAGAATTTGTTCCTTATACGTATATTATTATTGTTAGCATTATTTTCATATATTCAAAATTTTAAAAAATCGCTTCACTTCGTGGCGCTGATGGATTGCACGTTTATTAGTACCATTAACATAGAATAT
>NC_046663.1:108132524-108139144 GCF_010883055.1 Belonocnema kinseyi | reverse complement strand
ACAGATAAAGCCAATATTTGTTTAAGCAGTCTAGGAGGTTCAAAACTACAAAAAAGCAAAAAATGTAATTTTTTGAAAATTCTTGATTTTCTTACAAACCTCAGAATATTTTCCATTTTGACCTTTAATAAATAATTTTATTTCGTTTGCATCTGCGAAATACGTCATAAGTTCCGAGAATTAATGACTCGGCGGTTTCATGAGGAGAAAAGCCGCGGGGAGGATGTAATCAGTCAAGCGTGACAATCGGCAGGACGGCCGCACTCTCAGCGCGTTAGTTGCATCAAGTTTCATCATGCCTCCAAATCCAACAGAAATCGCATTCATGCGCTCCGGATTGTTTACATTTGGAGCAAGCGAATGTTATGTTTGATTGATGTAAAGGCTATTTAGGAAAATGCTTGAAACTGCACCTAAATGGGATTTCCAATGTAACTGCATGATTTCATACAGTCTATTTTCTTTTTTTCAAGATTCATGCTTTTCTTTCTTGCTTTACGAAAAATAAATTGAAGTCTATACCTAAGTTTGATTTTGAAAAATCTATGGATATTTTAACTATACTGATATAGTTAAAAAAAAGTAGTCACGCGTATTATTTCTCTAACCGTTATGACTATATTCGTGCGTATTAAGTAGAATTACAATCGAATGGTCAATTATCTGTAGTTGAAGTAAATACTTTTCCCAGTTGGACCCACTGACTTAAATTTATATATAATTTAAATAACTATAAAAAACAGTTATATTTACGACTTTTAACATTTCGTTTAATCATATATGCAGTTACTAAATTAGGAAAATAGGAAAAGTAGTCGCAGTTACCAAGAGTTTTTTACACTTAGTTAAAGGTTTTTTTATTTTGTATAACAGTATTTTCCCAAAGAAACAGAAAGAAATTATAAATAAAATTTTCGACTTGCAGAGGATCACCAAATTTTGAATAAACTGCTTGTAAAACTTTGCACGTGCATCTCGGCGCGCCGCACTTAAACGTTGACTAAGTAGCATTACTCGTACGCCACTTCAATTAATCGACCAGGATATAAAAAGTCAATAATTTTGTATATTATAATTGTTTCTGACTCTTTGGAGCAATAGTTTCGAACAAATAAAGATCGAAAGAGGGATATTCGTTCGGTTTTAATAGAAAATGTTAAAGATAATGGTTGGTTTTTTTTTCAAATTTGGCTGTCTTCCAAAGGTCTGAAATTGCTTTGCGAGGCAAAGGTACAAAATTTGGTTCCTAATTTTTTTCAAAACAAGAAAATTGTTTGATTTCCATCACTGAAGTCAAAATAAAGCTACCCTAATTTTCTCCTCAGAGATACATATTTTTAAATTGATCAAGAACCATACAACCGCATAAACCCTATTACTATAAGTCAAATGCTCCCATCAATAATAGCCTGGATGTTAATGCATCTTTATATAGGGCATTGACAATTTTTTTTTAAGTTTTTCAGAAATTAATGATCTTTTATATCGTTTTAGTGCACGATATTTGTAATATTTCTTGAAATCGAAAAAAATTTAAATTTTGGTTCGTGGGGAGGGTTAGGATGGGCATAGAGGCGTAAGAGGTTGATGAATGAGAAAATAAGAGAAGTAAATGGGTTATATTGCAGTATGTGAACTGAGGGAGAGGGTGAGGGAAATGCGTAATTAGGATTAACTGATTAAAAAAAAATTAAATTGGTTTTAAATTATAATAAACTAAATATTTCTTTTTAAATTGAAAGTAACGTTATGGGAATAATTAAAAATTTGTTTAATTAAAATTAATAATAAAATTTCCAGAAACTTAACAAAAATAAGGTAAACATCCCAGTAATCGTGACACCAACTTTCTTGCTTTTTATGTAATTTAAATTACTACTTGAAATTCCACTTGACATTAAAACGTTCTGAAAATGAATGTATTCTATTATTACTGGGACATTTAACTTATCTTATTATTCCATTTTTTTAGAATATATTAAAAATGTTCTGTTGTACATTTTTATAATGAATTTTAATAAACAGTTTTGAGACGAGATTTGAGGATATTCACTTTAATTTTCGTATGATTTCGAATGGATTTTCCTGTCCCATTCTAACAGCATTGATTTAAGTGGGATTTGAATTTGGTCTAATTACAGGGCTAACTGAAACATTGAGCTTTACAAATCCTTAGAAATTTTTTCCTGGAATCAAATATCGTAAATACAGAATGAAGTAGGAATACACTCTAGTAAATTGAACGATCTTCGTCCCTTCTTTTGCACTAGATTTGTGAAATCTTCAGAGCTCGGGTTGAACTTATACAAATTTTATTTGCATAAAAATAGGGACGGTCGTGTACACCGTATTATTTGGATTCTTGGGTATTATCTATAGGTATATTGCACTAGACTGATATCCAGGTTTCTATGAAATGATCAGTACAATAAAAATTTATTTAGAGGTATATCATTCTACATTTTTTTCCAATTCGCGAGAGCGAAAATTGTGTGACAAATTGACTGAGAAACTGAATCGAGTTTCAAGAAAACTTTTAAAAACATTATTTAATTTTATAATCATTTATATCTATATAGGAAAAGTCACAAGGTAGTAGGAAAAGGGGATAATTCGTCAATAACCATCAATAACAATTCATACATTTAAAGGAATTCTAAATTTTAATACTTTCAAAAATAAATTTGACTCTAATATATGTATTTACAATTAAGCATATATAAGCTTCTTGTGTGTTAATGGTCGTCATTAAACTAATTTAGATACTTAAAAATTACACTGATCCACAAAAAAGTCGTCTGAACTGTGTACGAGACTAGTGTATCCTTATGTATTTTGAACCGCTGTATCCGGATCCGACCTCAGAATTGGGATTTGACGGTAAAGTTTTCCCCTATTCTAAGGGAAGAGTAAACAATCTAGGGAATTCTGGTATCTGTGTAGGTGATTATTGTAAAATAGCATAATTTTCGTACTTTGCAGCTAATAAATACAATTTTATGTATTTTGAGACGCTGAAACCAAATTGGACCTCAGATAGTCCCTTAGGCGTCCGATTTTTCTCCTAGCCTAGGAGAAAAAACTTTAAAACAAGACAATTCTGGAGATCTGGGATTTAATATTTGTATGATGTCAAGGTGATACGAAACTTTATGTTTATTGAGTAGTTGCATTCAAATTTGACTTCAAAATCGATCTACAGGGCGTCATATTTCCTCTAGACTAGGAGAAATACTAAGAAATTGAGATAAACTTACGGTTTGTGAAATCAAGATTCTGATAAGTTACTTAAGGTATTTTAACTTGTGTGCCTTTCTTTTGCGCTATTCTTCTCTTAGCACAGAAACTCGTGTCATATTCCGCCTTATTATTGCTTATTTCGCCTTATTTTTAGACGAGCGAGCAATGGCTCTTGCTATGCATTGTTATCCGCGCTACTCGAGACGTGCAAAAGTTTTAGCCGTGCAAAAGTTTTAGGCCACCTCTTTTTTTATGATTGAATAAATTCTTTTAATTTTAATAATACCAGAGATAAATTGTTTTCGAAATTCTGTATAAAATAACTCCAGAATGTAGCCAATTTGTCTACTTTTTAAGTAGATATTGCAAAAATAGTGTAAATTTAAATGTTTCCTTAAATTTTAAATAACTTCAAAATATTCGAAATTTTTCAATGTTCTTGGGCTCATTTTAAAGCTATTTTTTTATTCTATCAAAACAGTTTACGAGTATAAATTGTCAATAATTTCTTTTCGAATTGCAAGAACTTGAAGTAACAATAAAAAAGTTGGAAAATTTTGAAAACATCTTATCTGTAGGCAAATCAGAATAAAAGTTAAATAAACATATATTCTGAACAAATTACATAGAAATTAATAGAATTTATTCAGTCGTAAAAAAAGGTGGCCTAAAACTTTTGCACGGCAGTGTAACCATTTGTGGAAAAATTAAATTGAAAAAGTAAATGAATTCCCTATTTTATTATTAAAAATTTCTCAATTAGGAATTAATTTCAAATTTAAACATTATATACTGTAACTAGGTTTTCCAAAATCCCGCGTGCTACCGCTAACACAGCCTGACCGGGGATAGGCCAAGTGGGTTAACCTAGTCACAATACGGATGCCACTTACCTGCTCGTCACGCCTGAATAAACTGAGTCCGTGGTCCACACACTTCTGACCCACGAACAACCCTCGAGGTTCCTTTTAATTTGTTTTGCACCAGGTAGGGACCTTTCTACCGGAGCCTTGACTACGTTGTCCTGGCGTTGTCTAGCAGGAAACCTAGCTTCGAATTAACACGAGACACTAAGAAAAAGGGAGGGGTAATTCTCACGTGTGAGAGAAAGAAAAATTACTTAAAAAAAAACACTCAGGCTTACATAAACCATAGCTAAAACCTATTTATTATTTTAATAATAGAGAAGAAGATAGTTTGGTTAACTTAAAATCATTGGTGGCTGAGAGACTCTCCTGACTCGCCTCTGAGCATCTACAAGCTATTCTCGCTAGTGATTGTCAGACTGGGAATGCCCAGCCAATCCTCTGACAATTTAGAAGCTATTCATGTTACTTGTTGTCAGACTGGGAACCCCCAGTCACGCACCTGACAACCTACTGTCTATTTTCACAAATTGTTGTCAGGCTGGGAAGGCCCAGACAACCCCCTGACAACCAGCTGACTACTCTTTCTATTCTTCGTTAGGCTGAGAACTCTCAGTCGACCCCCTGCCAATCTGCAGGCTGTCTTAGTCATGCGCAGTCGGGAGAGAGAATCCGTTCTAGGGAGCCCGCGCACTATTCTGGGAGGATTCACCGGAGACACTGGCGTCCCTTGCTTCGACCTTCACTTTTCTAGGCAATTCTTTGGCCAGGTCGTTTGGAGAGGTTAGTTCGGCCCAATTTATCAAAACTGGTCTCTGGGTCGAACGCCTCTCCAAATTTTGAGTCACGCGGGGGTCTCCACTGAGCTCACGCCACTTTTCAAAACACTCACGATAAGATTGCGGGTTGCTACGGAACCGGGTCGAACGAGAACGGCACTTAAAACGGGTGAGAAAACATCCACTTACTTTTTAGCCACATGGCTGCTGCAGTCCAATACTTTCCACCCATATCAGAACAAAAATCCGGTCCGGTTGGGATTTTCGTTGTATCAGGTACGCAGTCCTCAAGCCGACTCTGCCGTTTCCCAGATAGTTTTCGTCGTTTTGCCGCTATTTTCCGTCAGCCCCTGCCGACCTCCTGCGTGGCCTCCTCTGATTGGTTGGTGCCAACGGACGAGCTCCAATGAGGTCTTCCGCCAATGCGCGCTTTACGCGGTAGAATCCGTCTTGCCGGTTTTCTCTGGCCTACGGATCGCTGGGGTTGCTATTGGCTGTGGATTCATCATCTATAACATAGCTGTCAGCCTCCTTTCTCCTGCCAGAGTGTGGTTGCTCATTTGCGTAGTGTTGCAGGGTTGGTTGTGTCGGCTACGATGGTCCATCCGGTGCTGCCACTCGCTGGCGATCGCCGAACTAACGACTTGTGCTACCCGTACCTGAAGGAACGACGCGAACTTGGTGTGCAGTCCCCTTATATCCAACCCTTTAGCTATAGATACTGGTGGAAAACCACAGTGCTGTCTGCTCCGTGTTTATAGCTGTCAGACAGTTCCAATGTTTTGAAATGGTACTGAACTGGACGAGGCATGTTTCCGGCTTCTCCGATGCTCGTCGCCGTGGAGGTTTCGTCCAGGTTCTCTTCCAGTGCCCCTCTCGTCGTCGCCGACCCCTCGTATACAAGGTTTTCTAATTTTTACTATTCTAGGTTAATTAACTTTCTACCGAGTTCCCTTTAGTACTTATTTTCGGCTAATCTCGGTAAGTTTTTACATTTGAATTCTTACTCCTATTAACATTAACAACAATAGTTAGCTAACTCTATTCTAAATCATATGAGGTTGATTTAGAGTAGGCTTGAGGTTATTATTTTTAAACGCGAATGTGACTTTTGTCTTCCTTGGTTCTGGCTTCGGCGACACCCCGTAAAGTTTCTTTATTTCTTTTTTGCTATCTTTGTTAATTAAGTTCTAAAACTTCATTACAACTCCCCCGGGCCTTGCCGAAGCCCACCGGTTATTGTTTTCCGCGCTGTGGCTGCACTCTCACCGTTTTGTCGACCCTTCCCGCCTCGGGCCCGTTCAATTTGTTTACAGCGAGAAGGGGTCCCTATTATTTGGAGTCATTCTACTCAAACTAATAAAATATAAACCTGACAGAATAATGGAAAAATCCTAGGGACCACTCCAGCGAGTCCCCGAACTCGGGTAAATCCGACCTGTGCCACCTATGGCCTTCATTATCTCCGGGACTCATTTTCTTAACCTGGACCATCCGAGCTACTCAAGTTCCTGACTGAAAGGAGGAATGTCCAATGTTAACACATTCCTGTCAATTTGAGAGGCAACTCAGAATCAAAAATTTTAAACAAGTACAGTGTGTGTAAAAAAAAAAAGAAATCGGTACACTAAATCGTTTAAGTACAAAGCTTAATAATAAAAGATGTAAAAAAATATATTTTAACAATCAATTCCAACGGCATCAGCCGGTAACGTTGTACACGAAAATACGAAAC
>NC_046663.1:108097233-108132424 GCF_010883055.1 Belonocnema kinseyi | reverse complement strand
GAAGTTTCTACCAAAATGCAGTACCTAAACGTACTTTATTGCACTCTAATACATTTCCCAAAGTTTCAGCTCGATATTTTATTTACAAAAAAAGTTCTCAGGCTCAAAAAAACATTCAGTGAACTAAAAAACTGTGGTCGGTAATATAGGTATTTAGCTGTGTCACATGCCCTTAATCTTATCTTGCGAGAATGACGATACAGAAGTCTGCGGTCTGTTCATATCTACCGTACGCTAGTCATATAAAGGTTTAGAGGAACTACTTGTCCGTCTTCCGTCTCTAATTCGTATACTGAAGGTCCTACAACGCGTACCACGACGTATGGTCCTTGGTTTTTACCCCCAAAACCTCTCGTTACGCCCTTTTAGGCTGATGATGTCACCTGCTGTTTTCGCATGAACCAATATTCTACTTGAGATACCGCGTGTCGCCGCCTTTTGTCGTAATTTACCTTCTGACAGTCGAACGTTTTCTCGTGTTGTAGGGAGACTAGGTCTTGTAGCTCTTTTAATTTAATCATTCTTTGCCTCCATTCCTCATGGTCTGGTGGAGGCAATTCGGTCGGTTCCTCGACCCTTCGGCGCAGGCTATTGCACGGCTTCGGTTCCCTACCCAAACTTAAATAACCCGGGCTAACACCCGTGGTGCTATGCACGGCCGTATTGTAGGCGAACCGAAAAGCTTTGAGATACACTTCCCATTGCCGAAGGTCTTGCACTACATACGCTGAGATCATTGTCTTGAGGACTCGATTGACACGCTCCACAGGGTCCGCCTGCGGATGATACACCGGAGTGAACGAGAGTCGGATTCCATAGGTCTCGGTCAACCCCCGAAATGCTTGGTTAACATATTCTGTTCCGTTATCCGACACAAGAACCTCCGGTGCGCCCCATCGGTTCAAAATGTTGTCCTCAAAAGCCTTGATAATGGTCTCGGCGTTAGTCCATCTCATGGGTGCTAACTCAACCCACTTGGTATAAAGGTCTTCGAATACCACTATATATTCGAAGCCTAAAGCTGTTTTTAGCCACGGGCCCATTACATCAGTGGCCACTACCGTCCAAGGTTGTTGCACTACCCTACGGCCCATAAGGCCCGCTGCAGGCCTTTGGTCAGCCTTGGTCCGCTGACAAGTGCCGCACGCCCGCACCCATAACAAGATATCCCGATACATACCTGGCCAGTAATATTGAATCGAGGCTCTCCGGTACGTCTTGTCTATTCTCAGATATGCGGCTTGGGGGTCATTGTGTGCCTCTAGGTCTTCGATAACATGATCTATCAACGGATTCGGACAGTATCGATAGAACATTCCATCCACTACCTTCCACCCACGGAATTTTCTGGGGGTCTCTTCAACCTCGCGCAGTCACTTACGATACCACTCGTCCTCCACCGGCTCCATGGCAGCTATGGGGATTGCTACTTCCTCCTCGTCCATTCGAGAAAGGGCATCAGGCACGTGGTGCAAAGCTCCTTTCCGGTGTACGACCTCAAAATCGTATTCGAGGAGGTCAAGTGCCCATCGCGCCAATCGACCTGTTGAATGGCGCGATAGGACGTCGAAATCCGGGTAAGTCAAGATCGGTGCCGTCGCGATTTGTTCTTTTAGCTTAGCGAACGCATTTTCCTGTTCCGTGACCCATTCCCATGGGACATTTGTTCTAAGTAGTTTAATTAGTGGTTTTGCGTCGGATGCAAAATCGGGTATAAAACGACGGTACCACGATGCCATGCCCAAGAACCGTCTCAGTTGCTTAATTGTTCTTGAGGCTGGGTATGAGAAAAGGGGCTCGATTTTGTCTGGATCTACCTGAAAACCCTTCTGATTAACTAGGAACCCGAGATAGCGCATGGTCCCCTCGACGTCTATGCTGTGGGTGATTCGGTCGGTGGCCGGAAGTACCTCAGGAGGGGGCCTAATAATCCTGGCAACTAACGTGTTCAGTTATTGTCGCTCCTCAGCTGTAATTTCCCTGAGGCCGCAACACTGGTCTAATGTTGCCGGACTTCCATCCCTCCTCTCCCTTTCCATCTCGGTATCTTTCTCGGTATAGTGGTGGACTGATTCCGGGTAGTCCGACATAAACCAAGTTCGTTTGCTCCCATCGTCTACGATTCCGAATGTGTGAATGAAGTCTATACCCAAGAATACTTGTTCGCCCATGCTTAGGACAATATGGATCTTCATCATTCGCGAAACACGATCGATCTCAATAGGGAGATAATACTTGGCTTGAACTTGGCTAACCGTACCATCCGCAGTCATAACTGCCTGATTTGGTGCCGTGTGCAGGGTCGCTTGATACCTCTCTGCGATAACCAAGACAATCTCTCCCATGACTGTTCGAGATGCACCGCCATCGATTAGAGCAAGGACCTTAGGGGTATTACCAATTCGGGCAGTCGTAAAGACTTACAAGGTAAACCCTCTGTCCTTCCTAGGGGGCTCCTTAATTTCTAATCGTAGCGCTAATGAAGGACCTTCATTTGGTGATGCAGTCGGGGGCTCATTTGATTTGAGCAGGGCCAGCATCACCTGATTCTCTTGCCAGGGGTTCGGTTTTTCCCTAATTCTCGTTCTCGTGTTCAGAACGACAGTATCCTCAATTTCTACCGTGCGCGTTACCGGGGTCTGGTTCGCCGAAGTCGACGAAGATTCTAAGGGAATGGGGTTCGTATCCGGGGCTATCCCCACTACTGCCGGCTCCGCTAACTCCAGCCTGTTCTCTTCCAGCAGGCATCGGTCGTCCTGAGGGGTCAATTCGGGAGTGGAGGAAGAAGGGTTGACCCTTACGCCTTCTCCCTTTTTCGGTTTTCCGAACAGTTTCCGGAAAGGTCACACTCTTTCGTGGTCATTTCCTCTTTGCCACAACGGCGACAATAATTGCGCCTCCGACTTTTGGGACAACCCATTTGGAAGTGACCCTTTTGTCAGCAGTTCCAACACGCGACCTCAGAATCATCCCACTTTTTTTTGGGTGAATGACTCTGAGTTCGCGTTCATAAGTTGGGCCGATTTCCCCTCAGACGACTTTGTTGAATTTATTCGGTTGCGAGAACCCCTATCGTTTCGTCTATGGGACTCGTCGAACCTGGGCTTGCTCGTGGGCTCTTCTCTATTCGAGTTCGTATCTGTTCCACGATTCTCGTTGCTAATGGCTGCGATAAGCGTTTTGATCAGGTCGGCTAACTCCGATGAACTCTGTGGAACTTTACTATCAGCAGAGGTCGGGGCGATAGCGGCCACAGAACTGTTCTTTTTAGCCGAGGGCCCCTTCCCTTTGTACGCGTATTCAGGAATAAGGGAATTTTCTGGGGGCGGTGGAGCGAGATCCTCGCCTAACGTGGATTATACGCGTTAATATTCCGCCGCCCGGACCACCAGGCCGTTATAGTCCGTAAATTCGTAGCGCCTGATGGCCCTCCTAAAATCGGATCTAAGATTCGCGTATACCCTATTCATTTGGATCTCGAGATCCATCGGCCTAGTTGAGAGCTGGTATAGGCCATACATGCAGGTTAGATAGTCCGCTACCGGTTCATCTTGGTCCTGTCTGCGTGAGAGGATCTGCTCTTCCAGCCTTTCCTAGTCGAAAGTAACCCCAAAACGGGCCTGAAAATGCCGCTTGCACTGGTTTCACGCGTTCCATCTCAATCTGTTCTGCGGGAACCAGTGCCACGCAATATCCTTTAAAAGGAAGGGCCTAGCCACTAACAGCTCCTTGTCCGTGAGGAAAGAGGCGGCTCTGCCCTCTTCGACCCTCCACAAGAAGTAGTCCACGCTTGAGCTCTTTTGTCCGTTGGAGCTAACCTTTCATCCTTCCACGATTCTTGTCACGTCCATTGGTTTGCTGAGGGGTCGTATGGGGCCTCGCCTCCATCCCTGAGCATACCCGTGACTCGTAATGCCTTCTGGTTCAAACTCATACGTACCTGTACGCCCAAGCGCGTCTCGCTGCGCATAGCCCCTATTTACTGGTCTTTCATCCCACTCGTGGGAGTACCTATTCTGCATATCCCGATTCTACTCTCTATTCTGTTGCCATAGCTCTCAATATGGCTTGTGTTGACCCTGTCCGCCCGTTCGGACATACCTTGTATCTTGGGCCGAGCTAAATTTTGCGCTTTGGTATGGTCTTGTAGACTCAAGCCCCCTATACCCTGTGTCGCATGGTCTACTCTTTGCTTCCCTTTGCTCTGAGAAATTTGAGGCCCATATCTATCATAATTATCGAATCCGCCTCTAATTGCCCCTAGTCTATCGTGCTCAAGCTCTTCTTCCCTTGCTAATATCGGGTTCATTTGTGGAAAGAAGCTTGACGCTGGGTAATGCTCGGCGGTCCGGACCGTTCGGTGCTCTTTACTTTCCCATGGCCTTTGCTCGCGGTGCTCATAAGAAGCAAATTCTTGTGTCGCGGGGTCTCGATAATCCCCCGGGTGCCGGTAGCCCTCTGTTTCTATGGTCTGGTCCCAGTTTTCCGTTGCGCGGTGCTGAGTCGATATATTAAGTGGAGCTTGCTGGATCCAGCTGTTCCAATCGTTCTGCGGACGCATGCCCCTAATAAACGCGGTGGTAAAAATCGGCTGCGAGGTCGTTACTAAAGGAGCACACGTTAGGGCGTTCACGGTTGGTGGGTAGTATGTCGCCTGATCCGTAGGTCCGCTTACCCATGGACACATAATGCTACGGCTCGGCGGTACCGACGCTTCGTTTTCCCGATTTCGGCTTGGTATGCTCTGAGCCCTACTGTGGCTCTCAGACCTCCTGATCACCCCTTGCTCTTTTCGCGATATTGCGCTGTCTCCGGAAACCGTGTAGCCTAACTGTGAGGTCGTGTCTTGGCGCTCGTCCGTCCAACTGGCCCTAGCCTTAATTACGCGAGGCCTAGTGTCAAAATTCGCGAAACGGGCGTCTCCTACACCGTTAGCTTCCATGCTCTCACTAACCGGTGTCGGCGAACTTGGTACTAATTTTCCGTAGACCCTATCGACACTCTAGATCGGATCGTGAAATAATAATGGGGATAGTGGCAGATCTGGTTGAAAACGGTATAATTCGTGAAAGTACATCTTCGCACGCAAGTCCTGTAATACTTCTCTGAATGGAAAATGGGTAACCACGAATGGCTATAGATTACCGGGGGCTTAATAAAATTACCAAGCGAATCCAATACCCTTTTCCATTAGCAGACGATCAAATAGATCAAATTTCTAACAAGCGGGTTTTTACTTCATTAGATTTAAAATCCGGGTTTTATCAAATCTCAATCCATCCTGATTCTATAGAGAAAACTGCATTTATCACAGAAGATGGACATTGGGAGTGTTTACGAGTGGCATTTGGATTAGTTAATGCTCCTGCCATTTTTCAAAAAACACTGATCCGAGTTTTGAAGGGTTGTGCATTTGTTTATATGGATGATATTCTAATTGCCACAGAAACAATAGATGAAGGCTTTAAACAACTTGAGATAGTGTTAAAGGCTCTGCAAGCGAATAATCTAACTCTAAACCTTAGCAAATGCAAAATTTTTCAAAGCAGGATTGATTATTTAGGTCGTGAAATTTCTAGTGAGGGGGTTACACCAGGAAAGCATAAGATTGATGCCATTTTGAAAGTTGCGAATCCAACAAATGTGAAGCAAGTCAGACAGTATCTAGGTCTTTCTGGATATTTCTGCAAGTTTATCAAAGATTTTGGGCGTAAAGTTGCCCCATTAACGAATCTATTATGAAAAAATGTACCCTGGTCTTGGGGAGAAAAAGAAAGCGAAGTAGTTAAAGAAATGAAAACAATATTAGTTAATCGAACCGATTTAAACCATTTATGATCCTAATTGTGAAACAGAAGTGCTACGACTCCTACGATTTAGAGACCTTGGCAGTTTTCGTCGCTTTGAAAAATTCCCGAGTTTATTTACTAGGAATTAAATTTACGGTCGTTACAGATTGCAGTGCATAACGTGCTACTGCAAATAAGAAAGATATAGAGCCTCGAGTAGCTCGATGGTGGGTGCATCTTCAGGGCTACAATTAGGACGACCTAACGGTCAGGTTGGCCGAATGTAGAGCAGACAAGAACAAAGAGGTTATTCAGGAGAGCGAGTTCTGAACATCACGTATCATAAACATGCAGTGCCAAAAACACAGTCGCCGGCGTTGAGTCTAACCATTTTAAACCATAACTAATCTAGGCTCAAGCATGGCGGAGGCTTGGTTCAATCGTTGTCTGGAAAAGTCCCCTAAATATCGGCAATTCGATTGGGACTTTAGCCGAGTTCACTTTTCTGAGATATTCGAAATATTAAATGTATTCTTCTAACACATTTGTACTATAATAAATATTTTATGAGTTTAAAGACTTGCATTACACTCCTGAAAGACACTTTCAGTGTGGAGCTCATTTTATAAACAATTAATCCAGAAAAAAGTAGCGAACATTGCATGTGTGACAAATGACTCCTTTCAGCATTTTTAAATTACCTTTTATGTTTGTTTTTTTGTGAAGAGTTGACTTACGATCGTGCATTGTTCAAAGAAAATGTATTGTCCCGCAGACGGAGAAAAAATGTCAAGAGTAGCCAACTTCGGATGAACAAAGTGCCTGTTCTACCAAATTATTCTGCGCAATATTTTTTTAAATAGCAACTAAATATTCGAAAAGAATTTAGGTTTTATTTCTCCTGAGTTGATAACTTTCTAAACATTCTTCCAAAAATTAATGTAATCAAATCGTATTAAAGTAATACCTAATGGAACTATTACGTAATTTAAAAAAGATCTACTGTGACAAAAAAGCGAGATGCACGTACGACTACGGCAGTAATTTGCAGTAATTTGTTGGCGCAGAACGCCCTTGTAAAATTATAGCCACTTCCTCCTAATTGCTGGAAAACATTAGATGTTCTTTTTCTTTAGCTACAACTTTTTTGCTGATACCAGGTATTTACTTCACAGATGCAATGAAAGACTTGTTCTGATTCTCCAATTTGCATATTCAATCAATTAAGACGAAGAATTTTTGCCTTTTATTTTCGAAATCATATTGAGTAATTCTTTCAGGTAAATTATATGAAATATAAATTAATGTTTAAAATTGCAATAATGAAAAATGTGAAATTCCTGTAATTCATAGAGCGCATTAAAAACTCTATTTTTAGAAAAAACACAGTCTTATGATCATTTTGCTTAGAATTTAATTAGAGACGCTTTCTATCTAACGACGCTTTTTTCTCAATAAATCAGTTTCAAAATATTCTAATTTGGAAAAACGAAGAATTTTTAAAAATGTTGCTTAAAATAATATTCTATACCCAAAAGTTTCACACAAATTTGTCCTAACCTTTATTTTGATAAATTCCTTTAATTAAAATAGTTGAACTCGAGAATTCTCATAAAGTATAATATTTAGAATATTTTGCTCCTATGTTTTCAAAGATGGGGTCTCAAAAGAGGTTCTTAACATTCAATGACTGCCATACTAACAGTTGACTAACATCAAAATCCTTTCACAGCAATTTAGTAATGTTAGATTTTAGGACCAAAGTACTATGAATATGAACGAGGCTAGAATAATTCATGAACATTTATTACACTGATGGCTGACAGGTGAGCGTCCGAAAATTATTTCCTTCTTGACTCAAGGTCCCTTTTCAAAGTTTACTCTTATGGAAAATGCAGATTTCTAAAATCTAAATACCTCTTCCTAAAAGATGTTTAAAAATTTCCTTTAACTGGGTAATTTTTTTCGAAACAATTTCATTATTGATGAAAACATTTTAACTTTTTTTAATTTTTACGAAAAAATAAACCTTTTTTCTACATTCACTTTTTTTTGGACCAAGCTTTTTAAAAAAAATCGAAACATATTTTAAATTATATTAAATGCAAAAATATGAATCTTGTAATTCGTCTATTTTAAGGTCAGATCTCTTAAACGAAGAAAGAAGTATTGAGATCGTATAAAAAATTGTCTTTACAAATTATTGTTAACAAATAGCCATTTTTAAGAGCTAAATCCCTAAAGCTTTCACTCTATAATAACAAATTCACTCCAACTGTTTTACAAAATATACGTACCATTAATAAAATTTTGTATTGTTCATAAACTTACTTGCGTCATTATTTGTAACCATTTGTATGAAAAACACTACATTAACCGAATTTTCGATAAAATTTATTAGGCATTATGTGTATACAGCCTTATAAACATTATGTGCACAAAATAACGTCCAATAAAACATAAAAAATTATCACCTTCCGGTTTGAGTAATGGGTAGAGGTGGTGTTAGGAGCTATCCTGAATTTATTGGCATTATATTCATGTCCCAGAAGCAACGGCAAGTGGTTATTTTTTAAGGTCAACGAAACAATATAACTTTTGCGCCCCAAAAACTCGTTTTTCAACCTTAAGGGTTCGTTTTGGCCTTAAAATTTCACAAATTTATCGGGCTATATGCACTTATTCATTCATATGGCCATAGAAAAATATTTACTATTAATCAAATAATAGCTTCTCGTGCGAGAAAATATCGAAAGAATCTAAAGTTTTTCTTTGTACTTTTAAAACAGTCTAAATCAAAATTATAAAATTAGTCCGCCTGAATAATTTTTACATTCTCCTCTCAATGAGAAGGGATGTCAAAATTGACTTTCTTGGATTTCATGAAATCTCCAGGTTTCGAAATCCCTTGAATTAGAACAAATGATTTGTACCAAGGTGTCTGTCTGTACTGGGCTATAGGCATGATAACTTTCGAAAAAAATGATCAAATTAAATTGACCCATCCGAATATTAGTTTCATCAGTTTCATCAGTTCCATCAGTTTCCTTCATCAGAATATTGATTTAGGGATCAAATTAACAATTATGCGAAAAAATGAATTTTTTTGATCAGAGTGACCGTTTAATGCATTTGTTAATCAGTGGTGTTTATAAAAATGGTAAATATTTTTATTGTCCATTTCTGTAATGAAATACAACAACAAAAATACAACATAAAAAGATGCGCAAAGCACTTTGCGGTTCCAAAGTTTGTACAAGACATGTAACACGTCATCAGCATACAAATAAAAAACAACCTAAAGAACTTTGTGTCTTTTTTATCTTTACAAGTGACCAAGTACAGAGCGCATTTACAAACGAAAAGATTCGCTTGGCCTTACGTATGTTTTTGAATTGTGAAATATGTAGTTCGGATTCTGATCGGAAATCCAAGGGAAATAAGTCCCGTATAGATACGGCTATACATTAGCAACGAACGTTCTGGTAAATTTGGAACAGCCGCTAATACGAATTGTTAAAAAAAAAATAATTTTGTATTGCAAAATATAAAAAAGTATTATTTCTAACCAAATAGTGTATCTAGTTCGAGTGAGATTGCACTTATGTATATTTTTAGTTTATACGACAGTCTAGCATTTGAAAAATTAAGAGAAAACAAACGAACATGAAAATTTCAATTAAAATAATGCACGAAATGAAAATAGCCAAGAGAAGAAAAACTTAAAAGCACTAAAAGATAATTACAACAACTTTTTGAATTTTCATAAAAAATTGAAACTTCAAATTTTTATCGCGAAAAAAATAATGAAAAACATAAAATTTCATTTTGCGGTCAAACTATTAAAAGTACGAAAAAAGGGAGATCAGACCAAAATTGTACACCCAAAAAAGACACAAATTTGTTGTTGATCTTTTTTTGATAAGATGCGTATTTTTTGTTTTAATCGTGAAAAATGACATTAAAAATAAACAAAATAAATTTTGGAAAAACGCACAAGATACAATATAATGTTTAATAACAAATTTGTTTTTAAATCATATCTGAGAATTTGCTTTTAAAGAACTTTAACAAAAGATAATTCAGAATCGCTAAATTTCAGTTGTCGGTGTACATCCCTTACATTTTCGCCCAGGACTTGTCTAGGCACAGATGTAGGGGTTGTACAATAACGCAGCTCAAAGCGTGAGTTAGAAACATTATCGAGCTTGAGGTACGAAATCCACCAAGTGCGCACCCTCAACGTTTCGAGCCGCACTCGCAGCGTTCGATTAGAGTATGTCCGCGCTGCGGCAAGATTTTTATTATGAAGTGACAATTCTAGAAGATTTCCTCTGAAAAATAGCATTTGTTAACAAAAATTTACGAAGATAATTTTCATTTCATCTTACTATTTCTTTCTCCTGTCAAAAGATTTAACCTCGAAATAGACAAAGTAGAAAATTAAAATTTTGTTAAATAGTCAATTCTGAGATGATTTTTTTCATAAATAATTCAATTTTCTTTTAATTGTTAAAATAAAAACTAAGCATACAGAATTAGTATTAGTAGTAAATAGGCTACCAAGTTGTTTCTAGAATCCAAAATTTTACTAAGAATGTCTGAAGGGCTGATGGAAGAGTGATGGTCTAGGATTTGAGAAAAGATGATAGGAACGAGAAAGCGACAGAAAGGTGTAGGTGGGTGACAACGAGAAGGGGGAAGTGATTATAGGGGGAGGATAGATTGCTTAGGGTGAGGGTTTGGTGGGAAAATAGGACAAAAGAGACGGATAGGGGAAAAGGATGTGATGAGGAAGAAGACATGGGAATAGAAGTATAGGTGGTTTGGATCCTGAGGAGAAGGAGTAGCAAAGTTGATGAGGGCGGAGACGATGGTCAGAATGCTGGCAAGGGGCCATCCATAAACTTCATGATACTATACTTTTTTCGGGGAAAGGGGACGTCTAGCCTTGTTTTACATAATGGCGATAAAACTGCGGGGAAAAGTTCGAAAAAGCGTTACAAGGGGAGAGAGTGGATCAAAATTGTTGAAAAATTGCGTTAGGTAATTTATGGATGGCTCCTAAGGGTAACGAGGGATGTTAAAGAGGGTTAGTGCAGAGTGATGAAAGAAGTGGTTGGTTAAGGGGGTAAGAGAGTCGAGGTGGAAGAGTGGGGTAGGTTATTTAGGAGTTGAAGAGAGGGAATTAAATAGGTGATGTGGTGGGAGTGCTTAGGACAGGGATGAGAAGAGGTAAAGAGTTCTTGAAGTTTCGTCAAGGGAGTTTACGAACTGATTTTTTCAGAAAAAATACGCAAAAGCCGTCTCACGTTTCCTCCAGAAGAGTTATCGACCAACCAAAAATAGACATTCGAAGACCTTCGGTGACTGAGGTCGCTTTATATCTATATCCTTCAAGATCTACAATAAGTCACAGGTCACGGCACGTCTCTCAGGATATTAAGTCTCATCCCAGATCTTACTTAAATTAAAATGTTTATTAAAAATGTGAAAATTATAACGTGCTAATAAAATTAGTTAAACTTTGATATCAATGCTTTATTTATTATAGTCTGGAACTTGAACCCTTTAGTAATTATACCCTGTTCCTTTTTTTTTAATTTGCTGGCCAAAGCTTTGAAAATACGTCTTATCGCCTTACTGGAATATGTATATAGTAGAAATAAAGAACTTATTATAATATGCACTGGTTGGAAACTCGAACGATCAATTTTACAACAGTTTTAATACATTTGGATTAAAAGATTGTATTTTGCAATGGGTTGGTCGTAGCTGCCATGATAGAAGAGAGACACCCGAAGCAAATTTTCGTTTAAAAAATAAAACAGCTGACCTAATTACCTAATTTTGGTAAATATCCGCGAAGCATTACCCGTTACATCGCAGTTGCTTCTTATGTCCTAACTTTTTTTGTTGTACGAAAACTGAAAATTTAGAATGTTTGTCATAATTTCGTATAAATTTAGCGTCTTGAATAAAAATGGTGTTGAACACTGAGAAAACGATATCGCATGAATTGCAATACATACCGTAATTCCAGCGCCATATATTGTAATTATCGCATTATAATAGTGTAAAATCGTGATATCGTACATTGCAAGATTTGACATTATATTATTATTTTATTTTATTATACTATATATACAAGGGTTCTAGTAGTGGCCAAGCGATGTTACGTAGTACATTATAATATCGTACAAAGCTCCGGAACCTGCTTCTACGTCATCATATTGCGCTTTATTTTAACATAGAGGTTTTGTGATATCTTCTTCTCCGGGAACATAAAAAACAACGCTGATTCTTAAAAGTACGCCTATTTGGTGATGTTTTGAATGGCTATAAAATTGAGACACCCGAAAATGAGAATGCAGCTATTTTCATATTATAGTTTGAAGAATTAAATTAGCTGGAAACATCCAACTCATACATTTTGTTCTATAAAATAAATTTCTTTTTTTATGGAATACTCCCCGACAAATACAGTACAATATTATATATCCCTGGGTCATATCATCCATGTTTTATAAGGGCGGACTTTTATCATTAGCCGAGATCAGAAGCTTACAAATTAGGATCAGAAGAGATTTAGTGCGTGAAGGAATATATAATCTAGAAGATTCTTTGTTATCGACTGGAAGATCTTCCCATGGCATTAGTGATAGAAGGGATGTATTGATTACGCCTTAAAAGGAAAAGATTAGAATAGGGAATGAGGTGATAGTGACAATGAATGTAATTCAAATATGTGTGAGTTTACCGAAAAGGAAAGTACTATGTCAGGGAAAAAAGAATGAAAAAAAAATTGACGATGCGGTCGTAAAGTGGGGCTTTAATTTAGAAATTATCGTCCTACGATCAGGACGAAGGTCCTAAAGTCGAAGGGCGAGCATTGGCTCGATGGCGAACTCGCATGTTCGTGTACGATAATCGACCTCGTTTCCCAACGAAGCCAACCTTAAAAATAGACTCTACGCCGCTGTTCGCACCTTCTCCGGTAATTCCAGACATAATTGCAATCCAGGCATTATTTAATTTTTTGATAATAATTATTGACTAAGCGATCAGAGCACTTTAGCTTCGGGCATCTAAGATTGTCAGGCTCTTATAAACTGAAAAGATAAAAAATTTTGTTATATTGTAAGAATAAAGTTGGAAATATTGATGGGATAAAAACGCTGCAAACAGTTGGTGAATGTTATAAATTTTGTTTGCATTTTTAATCCTTGACTGTGCTGACTTATTCTCCTGTATCGATTTCATCTTCGATTTATTTTTATACTATATTAGAAAACGTCTTTTTGTGGCGACTCGTATACGAGAAAGAGTATGTAGATTTTAATTAAACATTCGTTTTTTTATCATTTCAGTTTCGAAATTTTTTTTAATAGACATCTTTTACTTTATTATATAGACTTAATGATATTGCACTGAGAATAATTTAATAAAGAAAATAAAATTATAGAGATTAGTTATTTTTGAAAGGAAGATATTGGACAAGAGATGTGACAGGTTCTATGGTTTTGTTGAAAATTGTTATCAACAGAATACCTTTTTCATATAGCCATCGGTTGTATATCAAGGAACTAAAATGGAATCTTCACCAACGATTCTTTTAGAGTCTCAGTTATAAAGGACGCCAACTATGACTAGAGCTGCAATATTACCGCACCCCCAGATTTTCCTGCGTCTCAAAACTGGTGATTAATGAGTTTTCCGGTAGAAATAATGCAATTATTTATGATATTTATGATAATTTCCGAAAAACTTCCATGAATCCTAACGAAAGTTGAGGTGACCGTTGATTTAAATTTTCTGAAAATTCGTTCGACTCCCGAAGAGTTTGAAACTTTCAATATCTAATTTACGCCATGAGAAAAATAAAAATCGTTACCAATTTTTAGTGACATTTCTTTAAAATTCTATAAATACCGTTAATTTCGTTATATGATGGTGCATATTTTCTGACATTTTTATACATAACAAATATCTTTTATTGTAGAACTTATGGCGAGTTGAACACACAAAATTCGTATTTTGCTATTGCAGAAAAAAGTAATATTTTCTTCATTATTTCGTAAATTAATAAAAATTAAAAAATTAAAATTTGACTTGAAAAAAGTATGTCCCAGAAGCCATATAAAACGACGGCGTTTCGAGCGTATCCCCTTTTGATGACCAATTTAAGTGGACGAGACAATGATATTTTTAATTTGATTTATAAATTCTTCTATGTGAAGCAAGTTAAAAATATCAGTATTTTGGCCACTATATATGAGCTGTATATAACTTTTTTACCTGTGTATTTTTTTGGATGATCTCAAAAAGTCGAATTTTTCTAACAAGCAGAGGTCGCGAGGTGGTACATCGCCGATGCGACTGTAGCTTTACAGAATGAAAGTATATCAAAATCCATTAGTGGTATTTTTTATCCAATGGGCCTTAGTTTCAGAGATATGGAGGGTTGTGTATTTACTCGGGACCGCTGGATAATTGTAAATTAATAATAAACTTCAATGATGAGATAATTCGCTAGCTATTTTTAATGGAAAAATATTCGGATAGCAGCCATCTTTCTAAATCGGGTTATTCCTCTAACAGGTTTCAATCTGCCTGCACTCACAAAATAATACTAACAATAATTAGCAATCATATATTCAAAAAATGTTTCCATGTACTGATATTCTAATCACATTTCTTGTAAGCTATAGGAATGTATTAATGTTATTTAGAAATTAAAAATATTTGAACGAAATGTTTAAAAAAAAGTATTATCACTCCCTAAATTTTAGTCCCTGTAAATATTTATTAATTTTATTCAGTTTATTTTTCTTGCAATTCTTCCTACCTCATTTCTCAGGCTTTTAAGTGAAAAATGTCATCTTACATGTTTCAGAAAACGTTCTTATCGATGAATATGTCAAGAAAAAAAAGCAGCTGAGAGCTGCTTGCCCTAAAAGATGGGGCGATGAAAAGGGACAATTCAAACAGGTAAATCGCGCGAAAAAAGTTTTTAATATTAAATTTAACGAAAGGATATGAATTTATGACAAATGAAAAATAGTCGATTGTAGAAGAAATACTGCAGTCTCGCTAAAGAAGCTGTTTCGCGGGTACCCTTTATCAGAGTGTCCATTTTAATCTAAGAAAAAATTCGCGGTTATTTCCTGTGTCTTTCTCGGTTTGCAAACATTCTTCACAGTCGATAAAATAATAAAATTCGAACTCTGAGGATAAGCAATTTCACATTTGAACAAGTAAGAAACAAACTCATAATTAAAGCACTCAAATTGGAACTCTTGGATTTTTAACTTCTTAAATTGACGTTTTAAATTTTGTTAATCAAAAAACTTTGTATTCAAATGCAAATTCAGAATTTTTAACTTTGATAAATTATAGAGTCCAAAGATTTAGATTCAATTCCAAAAATATAAAGCCATGTTATCATTTTCAATGCTCTAAATGAAAGAATCAATCAAGGAACTTTAAAATTTTCAAAATTTTATTATTTTTCGCAATTTTAAGCTGGAAACATTGAAAATTAAAAAATTAATTTTTTTAACTAAACACTTCGTAAATTAGAAGGTAAATTATTTTCACTTTGAGTGGTTAAAATAACCTTGAAAAGATTTAAAATTTTATTTCTACATCTTGAGAAATATGAAAGTTGTTTAAAATTTTTTTTCAATTTAAAATTATTTTAAATGTTTTTTCACGACTTCTCAATATTTTGATAAGTAATAAATGGTGAAAGATCAATCTTTTTTGTCAGACATTTTTCACTTGAATTACTTTGAATTTTTAACTGTTGACAGGTTAAGGCAAACTTCTGGCTTTGGGAAAGAAATTAATGTCAAAAATTGTACGTGCGATAAATGTAATAATAATATGTACTGTGCTAATATAATAGGGTATCAAATTCTAAGCTTTATTTACCTCAATATATATTAGAAACTGAAAAAATAATTAAAATTAGCTCATTAGCCTAAAAATGCAATTCTTGGCACGGTTGACAAAATTATTGGCAGGGATGGCCCGAATTATTGGCACCCTAGTCATATGAAGATGAAATAGTGAAGGAATCAGATTAAACTAAACTTTAATAGTATCACCATTAAGTGAATAGTGAAGAGAAACATTGTTTATCAATTATTTTTCATTCATAAACAAATAGTCTGGCTTAAATTACTTAATTATCAGTATCTATCTAGTCCAAATTTAGAGGTTATGATCCTCGGCTTCTTTTGACTGCTTCAGCATAATTAGTACAATCGGTTGTTTTTTTTCGAAAATTGATTTTCTTTTTTGTTAGTGTCTTTAGCTTTTAACTTTCTTTCTCTAGTAACTCCTTCAGCAAAGTCAATCAGATCGTCAATATTTGAAAATTTTTTTTTTTTTTAGTTCACAGTCTTTTTGGTTCCTAACTTTTTTCTAATTCTATCTTCTTGGGCTTTTTCTGAAATTTAATTTCGCCGTTTTCGTTTTTGCTTTTTAGCTTCCTGAATCTTAGTTTTGTATATATTTTTCATTTTATTTTTTATAATTTCTAATCTCCCCATTCCTGCGATGTTAAAACATACCCAGTGGGCACAAAATTTGGCGACGTCTTTACGACATCATTGCGGCATCTTTACGACAACTTTACAACATCCTATGTCCATGTCATTTCGGTGTCTTTGCGATATCGTAAAGACATCGTTAGATCATTCGACTTATTTACGATATCGTAAAGACACCTTAACGACATGGACATAGAATGTCGTGAAGTTGTCGTAAAGATGTCGTAACGACATCGCCAAATATTGTGCCTACTGGGTAGATGTCTTTTGCCTTCATGTGCCTTCCTTTTCGTTTTGGGGTTAGAGGGAAACGCAAATAATCATGCATATTTCCGTCTTTACAAATTTTAATGCAATTTCTTATACGTGTTAGGTTGAAATCGCTTTTCGTCTCAAATCTGCAGAATCGTGTATTTAACAGGTTTTCAGAAGTGTTAAAAATTACAACCGAGATTCTGTTTTTATATGTAAATCAGGCAGTAATTTTATTGGATGGACTAGTTGTGAGTGATATATACATTGGACTGATTTGTCGTTAAGTCTACATCGCTAAATTGCGAATTTAGTCTTATTTCTGAATAACATATATCACTAAATATAATTACTTACTTAATTCTTTTAAGAACCGCTTTAGTAATTTAATTTAAAATATTGTTTTTACCTTTAAGTCGGTCTTCGATTCTGAATTTTACACAACAACAAACGAACATAATCATACATTTTCCGATTGCCAAGAATAGAAATCATTGCAAGAACCTACAATCCAATTCTTTGCAGTCGGTGCCAAGAATTACATAGAGTGCTTTAGATTGAAAATGTATTGGCACCTCCTATTATTCATTAAATAAATTATAGTAAAATCTTCGTTATTTGTTTATTAACAATTTTAACGTTTCCTCGAAATGTGCTGAAAAGAAAATAGCCACTTCCGTTAATTATAACGTTGCTAGGGGTGAATTGAAAACTGCAATTATCTAACCATTTTCTTTAGCTAACCTGAAAATTCTTGGCAGCCTCGAAACCAGGCTGAATTTTGTAATTTCAGAACACATAAATTATTGTTTAACATAAGATGAATACATATTACTACGAAAAAATGTCTTCACTATTAAAAAAAAAAAAAACAATTTGCTATTTATCTCTATTCTCTTATTATTTCATAAAATCTAGAGAAGGGTGCCAAAAATTGGGGGGGGGGGGGTGCCAAGAATTGGCGCTCTTACCCTATGTCTCTTCAAACTATAAACGCTTTCTCTTGGTTTCCGTCGACATTTTCGTAATGCCTGGTTACACCTGGTTATGCAACGCATAACTTAAGCACAGGGTGATTAAAAGCGAACTAAAACGAATGCCCTGGGACATTTTTACCACTGACTGAAAATAAATGAATTAGGCAATACGGTTAACCGCCGAGGATACTGCCCGCTTTTTTCATACACTCCTGCGTTGTTGTGGAGTTGCTCCGCTGACCTAGCAGCGTCAGTCTTTCGCCCCCCTTGCACCACCTTGTCATCTATAACGGGAACTTTTCTTGCGTGACTTTAGTGTACTTTAAACACAATGTAATGCAAATATCATTCGACCATCGAACATATTGAACTATTTTACCAAATATTTTCATTTGATTAAAAATATAGTGATGTAATAGATTATTAGTTCGGTAAAGGAATTATGGTACCTACTGAAAAAGTACTAGAGTTTTAACTTTGAACCCTTTAATGCAGAAAACAGGCACCACGGTCTGTCCTTTTTTCTACCTAATCCCCTTTTTACCATTTCCCCTCTTTTCCCATAAAAATTGAAAATTACACTAGAACACTTAAATCGAGAATGTTGACCCCATTCCCCCTCTCCACCACTTTTGTTTTAAAAAATTCCGATTAAGTTTTCAAGAATCGTAAATAGAAATTTAAAACATTATAAAACGCTCTGAAAGAGATTCTTTATGATGCTAGTAATTTCAAATATTTCATAAACAGCGGAAATATGGAGATTATTTAAGAAAATAGGTGAATAAACACGACCATGAATTTAGCTATACATATAGATTTGAAAATTGGGGAATTTATTTGAAAAAACTAATTGTCTAATCAAAAAAATAAAAAACATATTTGAAATCGGCTCAGCCATACCTCTAGGTGATTTTCGAATTATGCAAAAATAATGATTTTTAAACAATTTTATTGTTATAAACAAGTGGGAACGCAATATAAACAAGCCTAAATGCTGAAAAATATTTTCAAGCACATTACTGCATACTTTAATAAAATACCCCTAGGTGATTTTTGGATGAACGAAAAAAATGATTATTTAAACAGAAAAATCGCTGAAGGCCTCACATTCATATGTCTAGGTGATTTTTGAATCATTGAAAAAAAATTAGTTTTTAAACAATAATATTGTTTATAATATTTATAATTTGTTTAAACAACCAGTAAACAACAATTACAACTGACTGACAACTAGTTATCTAATATGGAATATTTTACAATGGAACTAAATTTTTCAAAATTAAAAAATTTCAATTGAAACATTGTTTTTACCCCCTTCACCCTGACTGGAAAAATCCATTGGAAATGATTTTTAAAATTGGGAACTATAGCTAGAACGAACTAATTGTCTCAGAAAAAAACTAAAGGTATCGTTGAAGGCCTCTCATCCATATCTCTAGGTGATTTTTGAATCATTGAAAAAAAATTATTATTTAAACAATGATCTTGTTTACAATATTTATAATTTGTTTAAACAATCAGTGAACAACAATTCCAACTGACTGACTACTAGATATCTAATATGGAATATTTTAAAATAGAAATAAATTTTCCAAAATGCAAAAATTCCAATGTAAACATTGTTATCACCCCTTCCACTCTGACTGGAAAAATCCATTGGAAATGATTTTTAAAATTGGGAACTATAGCTAGAACGAACTAATTGTCCTAGAAAAAAACTGAAGGTATCGTTGAAGGGCTCTCATCCATATCTCTAGGTGATTTTTGAATTATTGAAAAAAATTATTATTTAAACAATGATATTGTTTATTATATTTATAATTTGTTTAAATAATCAGTGAACAACAATTCCAACTGGCTGACAACTAGATATCTAATATGGAATATTTTAGAATGGAAATAAATTTTTCAAAATGCAAAAATTCCAATTTAAACATTGTTCTTACCCCCTCCACTCTGACTCGAAAAATCCATTGAAAATGATTTTTAAAATTGGGTACTATAGCTAGAACGAAGTAATTGTCCCGAAAAAAACAGAAGGTATCGTTGAATGCCTCTCATCCATATCTCTAGGTGATTTTCGAATCATTGAAAAAAATTATTATTTAAATAATGATATTGTTTATAATATTTAGAATTTGTTCAAACAATCAGTGAACAACAATTACAACTGACTGATAACTGGTTATCTGATATGGAATATTTTTAAATGGTTTTTTTCTGGGACATTAGTTCGAACTAGCTATAGTTCCCAATTTTAAAAATCATTTTCAATGGATTTTTCGAGTCAGAGTGGAGGGGGTAAAAACAATGTTAAAATTGGAATTTTTGCATCTTGAAAAATTTATTTCCATTCTAAAACATTCCATATTAGATATCTAGTTGTCCGTCAGTTGGAATTGTTCTTCACTGATTGCTTAAAGAAATTATAAATACTATAAACAATATCATTGTTTAAATAATAATTTTTTTTCAATGATTCAAAAATCACCTAGAGATATGGATGAGAGGCCTTCAACGATACCTTCAATTTTTTTCTGGGACAATTAGTTCGTTCTAGCTATAGTTCCCAATTTAAAAATAATTTTCAATGGATTTTTCGAGTCAGAGTGGAGGGGGTAAAAACAATGTTCAAATTGGAATTTTTGCATTTTGAAAAATTTATTTCTATCCTAATATATTCCATATTAGATAAATAGTTGTCAGTCAGTTGTAATTGTTGTTCACTGATTGTTTAAACAAATTATAAATATTATAAACAATATCATTGTGTAAATAATAATTTTTTTTTAATGACCAAGTTATTGAATTTTGTAATAAAACCATCTTAATATGTAATAAAATATGTGAAATAGCGTTTCAGAGAAAGGTATGTAAGTTATAGTTGCATAAAAAAAAATTTGTAACTCTCAAATAATTGCTTGATGTGACATGTTAGCAAGCTGCATATTTGAAAAAATTGTGATCTTTATACTTATCTTATTTTCGTGAATAATATTGGTTATTTTCTGTTTTTTACGCAATAAAATATTTTTATTTCACATTAAAAAACGTTTTGAGCATCCAAGAGTTTTCAACTGATAAAAATACATTAGAAACAAAATGAAATGCCTAAGGAAACACAAAATTTAAACAGGAGCATTTTTGAATTTTGTTGATTAATTATTATTTTTCAATCCTAAATCCCCTCCTTTATCTGAAACTGAATTATTGAACCGCTGTGATACCTGAGCCTGTTCTTTCTACTAAATATATAAACCAGTCGATATTTTGATTAAAATTCATATTTATGATACCTGAAAATATGAGATGTTTACTTTGGCAGTACGCCGACCGTGTTAGTGATTTTAATAGGACTGTTTCGAGGGTCCATTGTGAGCGTCTCTGACATTTGAATTGCAAATACGGTTATAGGTGGGCTAGGCAAAGAAGGTAGGTTAAGAGGGTTGTGCCCAGATGTTACTATCTCAACCTCTTGGGCGAACCAAAGTTTTCACCGCATTCAGACCCACGTTTACCGATCCGACGAAAATAATTTTCCCAATTTATATTCCTTACTAGAAAATACATTTCCTTCTAAATTAAATTTATGCGCTTCATTATTCATTTATTACAAAAATACTAACTAGGGTAAATAATTATTTTCTTTCGTCCTTCATTTATCGAGCCAATACAAATATTCATCTACATTTTTCAACTATTAGGATATTCAGTGTTTCAAAATTTGTAATTTGGAAAAGAGTTGGAGGAAAAATGTTGAGTCGCATTCTGCTTGATTTCGATTAGAAAGCATAGGTTTTCTGCTTTGAATTAAAGAATGTTCAAATTAAGAAAAAAGTAGTCTCAAAAATGTTCAGAATGCGCTCACTTTTTGAATTTTCATCAAAATTGTCTGGTTACCGAACTTGTCCTTTCTTTTAGAACCTTAAAAAAATGTCCCAAAGATGGATTTGATTCAATCATTCTTTCGAGAGTTATCGTGCTTACTGACGGACAGGCGGACGGAAAGACAGACGCCATCGTAAAAACTTGATTTTCGGATTCAGGGGGTCTCGAAACGTGGAGATCCGTTGAAAAACAGTGGTGTCAAATTTAGGACAATTCTAAAACTTTTTCAATCACAAATGATGAGAATGTAAAAAATTAATATCACATACAAATTTTATTTTTTGACGCACATGTACATTCCAATACCTTTAAATTTGAGTTATCCCTAAAGAAAATTGTACTGAAAGAGATACTCCAGCATAGTGGGCTAAAATACGTAGTTTCCTGGTTTTTCATATTTTTCATTGACTGATAATATAGAAAAAAATTCTATGATATACCTAATTTTATTTTGCAATAAACATCTACATTTCTAGATGAAAATTTTAAACATCCCTGAAGAAATATCGGAATAAAAGTTTAAAATTTTTTAAGATATTGATATAAAAAAAACGGTAACTTTGCCAATTTTATCTGGTTACTCGCAGCTATTTGCCAAAAACCTTTAATGTAAGCCATTTTTTAAGACAATAAATCTGAAAAAAAATTCCGGCATAGTCATTCAAAAAATGAAATTTCATAATTTTTTACACGCTGATAATAAAAAAAGCATTACTTTGCTTTAGAATATTTTATTTTATAATGCACATTTTAAGTCATTCGATTTTAACTATCCTTAAAGAATATCAGATTAAAAGTAAAGTTACCAGTAAAATGGTTTAAAAAACTACATTTTCTCATTTTTTACATTTTCAATTACTGATAAGAAACAACGAAACTTAGCATAGCAAATTTCATTTTTTACATTCTCATCAGCGAAGGTATTAGATTTGTGAATAATTGGACCCCCCTCTCCCCAGTTTTTGTCAAATGTGCACGTTTAGAGACCTCCTGAATCAGAAAAACATGTGTTTAAGAATGTGTATGTATGTATGAATGTATGTATGTATGTATGTATGTATGTATGTATGTATGTATGTATGTATGTATGTATGTATGTATGTATGTATGTATGTATGTATGTATGTATGTATGTATGTATATATGTATGTATGTACGTATGTATGTATATATGTATGTATGTACGTACGTATGTATGTATGTATGTATGTATGTATGTATGTATGTATGTATGTATGTATGTATGTATGTATGTATGTATGTATGTATGTATGTATGTATGTATGTATGTATGTATGTATGTATGTATGTATGTATGTATGTATGTATGTATGTATGTATGTATGTATGTATGGATGTATGTATGTATGTATGTATGTATGTATGTCTTTCTGTTTCAGTTCGTCAGTCCTTTTGAAAAAGATGTACGAATTTATTTTGAATAAATTTGTGATAGGATGCGTAGTTTTCAATTTAATCGTGAAAAATATAATTAACAGTCAAAACAAAATCTGCTCGCTGCGTGGGCACATTCTCATCACAACTTTTCTCTTTTCAATTATTTTTCGTCTCGTGTGTGGGGTTTCAAACAATTTGAGTTTTTAAAACTATTTAATCCTATTTTTTACGATTGAAAACAAAAACAGAACGATCAAAAAATTATTCATGACAAATTAATTCATTTTTATATTCTCATCAGAGAATGTATTAGATTTGTGTAATATTTACCCCCCCCCCCCCCCCCCCCCCCAGTGTTGTTTAAATATCGAAATTTTGAGACACCCTCAATACGACTAACAGGTTTTTACAAATGTGTCTGCCTGTATGTATATATGGCTTGCTGTGTGCACTATGACGTTTGAAAAAATTAATCTATCAGATTGGCCTTTCTTACACACTTTTGGTGCCCTAAACTAAAGGTCATAATAATTAGCCAGACATTTTGGATACAAATTGAAAAATTTAGCGCATTTTGTACATTAAGACACTACTTTTTTTCAAATTCAGACATTTTCTGTACGGATATTAATTGTATTCAAAAAGTCTAAAAATTCATTCTAATGAATTTGTTCGATAAAAAAAATTATCGAAGTTATCGTATTTTAAAAATTCCAAAAAACAAACGAAAATGAACATTTTAGGCCAAATAACGCACAATATGAAAAAAGTCAAGAGAAGAAAAATGTTGACTTTTGAACGCCCTACAAGATTATCATAACAGCTTGTTGAGTTTTCTTGAAAAATTCAAATTTTGACAACTTAAAAATAATGGAAAACAAAAAAATTGCATTTTTTCATTTAACAATTTCACAGTATTTCAAAGACTCTCAAATATATCAATGTATTTTAAAGAACAACAAAAAATGTATGTATATATAAGTTTTCGATTTCGTAACTAAAGGAGGGCCGGGAATGTGAAAATGTGACAATATGAACTCCTATCTAACACAATGCTGCTGAAGGTTGGTGACCTTCATAGCATAAAACACCAACCAGCTACACTGAAAGAAATAGTTTGAGGTTAATGGCAATCCGAGTTTGCTTGAGAATTTCTAACTGAAGTAAAAAGAAAATTATACTGTCTCAACCATACGAATTTGAGATTTATAACCTACGTATAAGAAAATCACCAAGCCTAATATGACAAGGCAAGTTTGTTTGACTAAAATGATAGTTGGGAAAAATGTAGTATGAGATATATAATTGAAAAATCAAAATATTATAGTGTAGGTACAAGAATTTTATGCCTCGGTATCATGGCTGTATTGGACGTATACGTTTATCAACTCTTTATTTGAAAGAACATTGCGTTTAAGTGTTGCATTGGACATCGACTGTTTGCTTGATTCAGCCATACCAGTCGATGTATTGTAACGTGCATGTTATGCGAGATTGATGAGCCAGTGAGGTGCGCGTCGACTCGGCATTAGTCGCCGTCTTCAGACTTGTTTTATAGCAAATAAGGTTAGTGTAGAAGCTTTTGAATACCTAATTCAAAATTTGTACAAGATTAAGATTTATTAAATATTCTATTAAACAATTTCTAAATACATGATGTGTTTAACATTTATTTGCCTTTCATTTTGGTATCTTCAGAATAATATTTGGATTTTATATGTACAACACGTCAGGATTTTTAGGTAATTTGATTTGGTTTAAAAAATCGCTAAAGGAATTAAAAATATTACAAAGCATTTTAAATGATTTTTTAAAAATTCAAAAAAGTTTAAGGATCGTCATGTAATTTTAAAATATTTTCAAGTATTAAAACAGATTTTCAAGAATTTCAAGTGATTTGAAGGGAGTTATCTGATTTAAACAAGTTTAAAGTTTATAATTGAATTTCAAAAGATTTCAAAATATGTAAAAATATTTAAAAGAGTTCAAGTTATTTTTAATTAATTTAAGAGATTTTAAGTAAATTCGAAGAAATTTTAAGGAATTTCAGTAAAATTTAAATGAGTTTTAAGATTTTAAAGTAATTTAAAAATATAAGTAATGTTCTTGAATTTTTAAAGTCTGTTAAATCTCTTGAAATATTCGGAAATTTGTAGAAATCATTTAAAATCGATTAAATTTCTTAAAATATATATTGATTTCTCTAAAATCATTAGAAAAATCTTCAAATATTTTTGAATTAAGTTAAAATCTTGTTTAATTATATAAAATATTCAATAATAATTTGTGCGTAGTAACATTCTGCATAGAATGGGTCACAAAAGTTTTCAGACGGTCCTTCACAACTGTGGGTTATATTTCAGATTTTTAAATTCTCATCATTTATGATTTTGAAAGTATTAGAATTGTCTCAAATTTGATATCACAGTTTTTTAACGGATTTCCACGTTTCGAGACCCCCTGAATCCGAAAATCAGGTTTTTACGATGGCGTCCGTCTGTCTGTCCGTCCGGCCGCCCGTCCGTAAAAACGATAACTCTCGAAAAAATGAACGGATCAAATTCATCCCTGGATCACTTTTTTTAGGTCCTAAAAGAAAGGACGAGTTTGTTAAACAGCTATATTGATAAAAATTCAAAAAGTGAGCTCATTTTGAAAAATTTTGAGACCACTTTTTTCTGAATTTGAAAATTCTATGTGCGGATATTTATAGTATTGAGAAGAAAAAACAATTTATCCTACTGACTTTTTTCGATAAAAAGAAAATTCTTAGAGTTATAGCGTTTTCAAAATTTTTAAATCAACCGAAAATCAACATTTTAAGCCAAAAAAACGCACGATATGGAAAAAGTCAAAAGAAGAAAAGCATTGATTTTTAAAAGCCCTACAAGATTATCGTAACAAATTTTTTGATTTTTTTGGAAAATCGAAAATTCAAATTTTGATTGCAGAAAAAATAATCCAAAATTCCATTTTGTGATTAAACTATGTAGGATACGAAAAAAGATGAATTACAAAAAAATTGTTATCCCAAAAAAGATCTAAAATTTCGTTAAGAATCACTTCTTGACAGGACGCGTACTTTTTGTTTTATGTGTGGAAAAACGATGAAAGTTACGAGAAAAAAAAAGATTCAACAAAACCTGTTTACAAATGAAGCCTTGGCTGAAATAACGTTGTATCAACACATATTTTGTATCCATTAGTTCTATGTACATAAGTTTTTCTTTTAACTGTCTCTCTATTCCGCGGAAGCGCGGCGATTGAAAATTCGAAAATTGAATTGGGAAAGAAATGTCAAAATAGTGAAGGTTATATACTTCGAAAATGTACCTTTCTGTAATTCTCACATTATAGTTTCGAACAAAGGTGAAAAAAGAAAATTAAATTTATTAGAATGACACGCAGGAAAAAAATAAAAGGGCTAGAGAGGCTGGAGTAAAACTTCCAGAACCAGCAATAGCAAATATAATATTCAAAAATATTAAAATAAATGAATGATTGATAAATAATGATCAGAAATTGTACTAAAAAATAATGTTGAAATTATTTTTATAATAAAATAAAAATAAAACTTTAAATTACAATTACACGATTAATTAAGTGTTTTCCTTTCCTTTCTTTTAATAAAAAGACGATCAGTTATATTTTTATTTTTTACAATATGTTTAGGACCAAATTTATAAATGATTTAACATAATTATTTTCATTTTTATCAATTGAAATTTGCCGAATTGAATTTAAAAATTTTTTGTCGACACTCTGAAACAAATGTAATTTTATATTCTTATCCTTCAAAAATTCTGAATTAGATTTAGATATGTACACTTGCAAGGTTAATTGAGATAGACGCGAAATAAATGGAAGTAAATAATGTCAACTATTTTGACATTTCATTCCGAATTCAATTTTTAAATTTTCGATCGCAGCGCTTCCGCGGAATAGAAAATCATTTAAAAGAAAAACTCAAATACATAGAAGCCCATGGAAACAGAATATGTGTTGATACAACGTTATTTCAGCCGAGGCTTCAAATAGCTGTCGGAAATCGAGCGCGCAGCGCGAGTGTCACGATGAGAATGTGTACGTCAAGCCTACAGAGCTATGAGAAACTTAATCTTTGACTATACTTAATTAAGTAGACAATTCAGAATATGATCTCGCATATGAATACAGCCATCTAAAAGAGATCTTTTTGATAAAGTTTTACTCAAGCATTCCAAATGCAAAGAATAAATATCCGAGCGCAAAGTGTAATTATGTCCGAGTGCGAGGTAACCCATTATCGATTGCGAAGCTTGAGATTGAACCGTCGCGCGCCCTAGGCGCGCTCAAACTTGCGAGCCGCGTATATGCCGTATATGCCCTCAAAGCGGCATTTGCATAGAATGGGTCAAAAATTTGCACACGGTCCTGCACAGCTGTAGGTTACATTTAAGATTTTTTTTTATACTTGAAGCTGGGTTAGCCGCGAGGCTTAGGGCGTTAGGAATGCGAAAGAAATAGGGTACAAATCCGCGGCAAATAAAAATTTTCATAGCGCGCGATTATAAATAGTGTAGCGATTATGTCATACCAAACTGTATTTTAGCTAGAATTTTAAATTTTATAGAACTATTTTACGTTCTTCGTATACCCTGCCTTTCAATCGAGGTTACGTCGCCCCCGCCTTTAAATTTTATAGAACTTGATAACACATTTCGTTGAATAGTTCAACGCAATGTAAAACAAGTACGATTTTTATTTTTCTCCGCGTATCTTTGAAAAATACTTTTCAACAAAATCATAGTTATATATTATTAATAATAAGGAAAAGTATAAAAAAATCTAATTTTTAGATTAATTTCAACTCCACTGCAGTATGGAGAATGCATCCTGATTAGCATTTTATATCAGGCATGCATAGCATTAGACTATCCGAACGGTATGCTTAGATCTCCTCAATGGGAGATGCAGCTGAGAGCCGTGCGTATGGTTGATTTACTCTAACCAAATTCGGTCTGACGAAGACGAACTCATTAATTGAACTTTCGTGGGACTGTTGTTGTAACGAGACTCTCCACCCTAGACGCTTTGATAGATTCTTTTAGTGAATTATTAGGAGATAAAGCGATAGGGCACCATAACTGCTATATGGAATACGATGCGGTACACTCAGATATAATTCGACGATACACGCAATTCTGGTTATTCCAACCACAATGTATTGCTCGCTCAGCTACAGCGATACGGTTTGCGTATTTCACCCATATCATAATTACGGAAGCAATATTACTGTTACAGTAATTTGTTCTAATAGATATTTATAAACACAAGATGGCTGTAGTAGAACGAATTTGCACGGCTGCGTGAGACCAGGGGGGTGACTCGCCATGCAAATGCACTGAGTCATTTTTGTAAAGGACGGCAGAAGATGAAACAGTGGTGCCACTAGCGCCATGCTCTACATTTGAATGACAGCTGATAAGAAACATGGGAGATGTAATATTTTTCTCAGTTTTTGTAATATTTTGAACATTTGTAGATATTTAAAAAACTTTGAGGTTGAATTAAGCCAAGATTAACTGCTTCTAGAATTTACAAAACATCGAGGATTAAAAAATAGACCTTAAAAACAATAGAAATGTCTTTTTAAGGATGTTAATATTCAAGCAGAGTAAAATGGTTAAATATAAAGAATACCACTTCAAGGTTTAAAGCAAATAAATTTACAATTCTAAAGTTTAAACATAAATAATAGTTTTTCTATTTTTAAGTACTTGAATGATTCTAATGCATTATTATATTATACACGGAGAAAAATAGTTGGTTAATTGTGCTAAGAATTTGAGAAGTTTTCATTATTTCATATAGTAAACTGGTAACACATAGAGCTTAATAGTAGTTTACAATGTTTCACTAAAATAATGTATATTATGAAGTCAAGGAATTTTACACCAACAAAAACAGCATCAAATGCTATGCTACATAGTAGTTTCAATCAATATTATTAATACACAGTGCACATAAACATAGTTTCGCTAACTGATTTAAGAGTTAATTGTACGTGGTCACATAGTAAATTTGACCCTAGTCAAGTTCCAGGTATAAATATTGTAGGTACCTGCGTATCCCGTGCAGAGTAGCCTTATGCGCTATGCTACATGGTAAATTCTACCACATCAAACTGCTTAGTGTGCTTTTGCCAGACACCTACAAGAACCATAGTAAAAATAGATTTCATACTATGATACATGGTAAATTGAACCTTCCTAAATACTTAAGAATACTGTATTGAATAATTTCTAGAACTATACCAAATAGTAATTGTAATTGCTTAAAATATGAAGTGTGGCATTTTTGATAACTCTTAACGCTAGGTAGAAAAGCTGATTATATTATGTTATTTTCTTATAAAAGTACAATTAAAATCGATTTATTATTATATATATTTATCTCTATTTCGTTCTCAGTTATTTATTAGTTTTTTTTTCTATCCACAACATCATAGACCGATTCCAAATTTCTAATTGGCTCCGCAAATTCAATGACAGGCTGAAATCGAAGTCCTGTTGCATGAAGTTGATCTCGCTTGTCCTTTAAAACTTGATCTATATCTGAAGCTTTCTGCAAAACAGTTAATATCATGTATTAGGTCAAATATTTTCAGAACAGTGCCATACTACATCTGTGTGGGTGTTATTAGCATTGGCAATAAAGAGCATGCCACTGCATTTTGATTTTCTGCAAAAAGAAAATTTTCGTGAGTAAAGAGTGTGTTAGAATAATTTTTTCTGCCATTAAAAATTAAAATACAATAAGAAAGGCTAAAAATATGCTAAACAGAGGTTTAAAATAACTTCAGAGACACGTTTGATGACTGCAAGTGCTAAATTCAAATTGTTGAACTGATGAAGAATTTTTACTATCCATGAAATCCGTCTCTCCATCCTACGAATTTCTCGAAAAATTTCTGGGAAATATACCTGCAACATTTTTTGAATCGGCGTCTACTTGGCGTCGACTACCGTAGAAATTCGTACCCTTTTGGCTGACGTCACAGTGTGCCATCTCTCCCTTTAACATTGAAGTTGGTTAGAAGGAGAAAGACAGTAACTGTGACGTCAGGGATGCGTTTATGCTCTTGGATGTACATCTGCCTAATGCAGTAATATACATATAATGCAGTCTTCTTAATTTGACATAGTTCAAATTTCTGGAAACATAATAAATTATACCTGTGAGTGTATAGAACCTGTAATGAGCCTGCGTTCATAAGATTTCTGAAATTAAGAAGACTGAAATGTAAATTCTCTGAAAATTGAAATCAATAAGAAGCGAATAAATAAGTTTGGATAATCACATGAGAAGTGGCCTTTATTTGATCATTTATAAATTGTTTCCACAAGAAAATAATTGAAACTAAAATTTTCATTCTTCACATAAATAAATGATGCAGAAAGTAGCATAAATTTATTAAATATAAGTCATAATAAAATAATGTTTAATCAAGGTTGCGTTTTGGATAAACTTACTTTCAGGTAGAAAAGTAATCCTTTTGATAGTTTTCCATGGAATATTCCAGTTTTTTCAACAGATATACAATAAAATATTCAGTTTCACTTTTCACTATTTTGATAAGCAATGAAGTTATTGGCAAATTTGATGAATATCAACTAAAGAACTGAGGAACCTGTGGATGCGCGATGATTCACGTTTCACATTACGACTGGTTATGGAATCTAGCTCCAAAAGTAAATGCTAATGCAAAAAAAGATCGTCAGGAGTGCATTTTATTATTTGAAATAGAAGTAATTACTTCTCGGAGTTAATCTAAGCTACAGTGCAAGGGAACTTTTACTATGTGTAGAAGTATAAATTCTGATTATACCTTGGCGCTTAGTACTCTCACAACTATTCATTTTGTGCAATGGTTGATGGCAAATATTATTTTTCATTTATAGCGCAAATCGCTATCGGATACAAGGCATTTTTCTTCAGGTAATGTAGTATGATGTCCTCTCCTTCATCATAAATATTATTCTAAAAATATTGATTTCGGCCTCCTTACATTATATTTAGTGCTACTGTACATAAGGTATTATATTTTGAGCAATCAGGTAAAAAATGCTTATTAGGATAAGATAAAATACATAGATACCTCTCAAAATACCCCACGATTTTTAGCATTCAGAAATTTAAAATATTGCTAATTTTATCATTTAGAAAAATAATCATTTTTACCATGCAGAAATAGTTCTAAATCCTGTGTAATAGCACATTTTATCAGAATTTTATGTTCTTTCCACTATTCACCTAGTTCGTGTAAAACTTTATTAAGTTACATAGTACTTTCACCTCTGATTTTAAAAACTATTTTTCTCCGTGTAATAAACATACACAAAAAATTATAAGTTTTAATATTTAGTATGTTGTATTGATCGTCAAGATGGTGAAAAGATTATCAGTATGAAAGCTATTAAGTTTACTGTACATTTAGTCATATATTTATTTAAAAATTGGATTAAAATATGGAGATATGAATTAAATAAGGACTAAAGACATCGATATGTAGATCCGAACTGTCGAGCAGGGTACGAGTCAACCCGTTCCAATGGAGTAAAAATTGTTTTTCTCCGTTCCAAAAAATGAGGTTGACCATTAGGAGCAAGTAATTAACCATAATTAAAATGATTTTATTGTTAAACCTGGACAGGTAGTGTGTGAAGATCACTTATTAAAGGAACAGATCATTTTAAAAAAGGAAATTTAGCTCCTGATTGAACGGTTATGAAGGTAAATATTACGATTTGTTTACACCGATGTCCTTTAACCTAAAATAAGCGAATGGTTCTGATGATTTCATGACAACATTGATTTTTAAATTTCGAGATATTCTTGTTGTTGCCGAACCTTTAGATTATTTTGATAGTGTGTAAAATGATAGTTTTAATAGTTTTCGAAGTTTTGAAAATATTGTAAGACCCTTACTATCTTTAAGAAAAATGTAAATATAACATTAATAACAGTTTTTAATTATCGCAGAGTTTCGATATTTATTTACAATTACATTAATTTATTTATAAATGCAAGTATTAAACTATATTATAATTGTAAAATAATGATTTTCTTGCAGTCATAATGGTAAAAGAAACCTAAATTAAAACTAGGGGTTCTGCCATCTCAATTTCCAAACTGCCCTGATCATTGTTTCAAGTCTGACATTTTATTAGATATTTCAGAATCCTTTGTACAAAAATCGAGCTTTATTAGACGACGGTTTTTTTGCAGCTTTCGAAAAATTCTCGGGGCAGTTTGAAAATTGAGATTTCGAAACGCCTGGTTTTAATTTAGAATTATCATACCATTCTGACTGCAAGAAATAGTTATTTTATAATTTTTATTGATTTTAATAATTGAATTGATTAATAAATTAATGTAATTGTACATAAATGTTGAAACTCAGCGATAAGTCAACACTGTCATTAATATTACTTTTACATTTTTCTTACAGATAGTAAGGGTTTTGAAATATTTTTCAAATCTAAAAGTTCAGTAACAATAAGAATATATTAAAATATGAAAAGCAATATTGTCATGAAATCGTCATACTCACTCGATTACTTTAGGTTAAAGTACATCAGTGTAAACAAATGCTAATACCTCGAAATAGTATAAGGAGACCCCACTCCCATGCTGTCTTTGGAAAATTTGGAAGCGTCGATTCGGATTTAGTTAGTTTGCATCGTTCGTAGAGCTTCTTGCGGAAGCCGGTTGCAAACAAACAACGTACATGCTTGTCATCGTTTTATCGGTTTCCTCGTGAAAGTAAATTGACTGTGATAGAAGTTAGACGTTCTAATGTGTGCAAAATAGTTTGCTGTTGTATTGATGAGCGTGAATCCACAAGCTACGTTAGAAAAAAAGAAAAAGGAGACAGGTTTGAGAAACGTCACTTCGTTTGCCCTAGCACAGTCATTTGAATGGTTTTGGAAACCAAATGTCATGTGTTCCATTTTAAATATGCCAAATCGAAGCAATTTCAAGTGTAAATTATTAAAATTTCCACAAAAGTGCCGCTGTCTTTGCTTTTGTTTATCGGTTGCCATGACGACATAGCTGTCGTATTGTGAAAATTCAAGGGTTTCTCAATTTTCCGCAAGAGGCGCTACGAGCGATGCAAACTAACTAAATCTGAATCCACGCGTCCAAATTTTCCGAGAGTGGGGTCTCCTTATACTACTTCGTGGGCTAAATCAAGCAAACAGCCGGATGTCCAATGCAACACTTAAACACACTATACTATTTTGATTTTTTAATCATATATCTAATACTACACTTTTTCCAACTATCATTTCAGTCAAACAAACTTGCCTTGTCATATTAGGCTTGGTGATTTTCTTATACGTAGGTTATAAATCTCAAATTCGTATGGCTGAGACAGTACAATTTTCTTTCTAATTCAGTTAGAAATTCTCAGGCAAACTCGGATTGCCATTAACCTCAAACTATTTCTTTCAGTGTAGAATATACAATTAACAAAGTCTAGGTCCCTGCAGGTATGAATATAATTTAGAAGTTAAAACGGTAAGGCTTTTGCGTATATCACATGTGTAGCATTTACTCTCTAAATATGAATTAGTGAAATTTCACTATTTGATAGTGAAATTTCACTAATTGAATTAGCGAGAAGTAGGTCACTACGGATTAGTGAAAAACTACTCATCCAATTAGTGAAAATATTTTACTAAATCAATTAGGGACAATTCACTAAGCAAATAGTGGTTTTGAGAGGTAGAGTATCTACTATTAATTAGTGGAAAATCACTAATTACACAGTAAAATAAAATATTTGCTGGAGTCAACCCATAACCCCAACAGTAAACTATATTTCTATAGAAATGAATGGAAAGCTGAATTTCATAACCTCAAAACGAACACAGCGCTCATGTTCTGTAGCAAATGTTTTCGTCTCGTTATACATATCGCCACATAATAATTACACTATTCACTGGGAAACTACACGAATGTATAATAAACTGGAAAATATTACTAACCTGTATTTAAAAATTTGTACAACCCTCGTAGAAAGAAAAATTATGCAAGCTGACAAATTTAAACGATGTAAACGAGACGTGAGTGAGGGTTGGCGGGAGTCCACCATTCGTCGCGATCACGTGATCACGGCTTCGATCTCGACTTCACTTATTAAATATTGAATTACACTCCCGGGAAAAAGGCTTACATTAAAACGTATTGAAATATTTCATTCATTCAGTGGTAACGTGAGAAATATTGAATACTTCTGGATCCCGTTTTTCTCCTTCCGTTTTGAATATCCACGGCAGTTGAAGTTAGCCCTCAAATTGAATCCCTTTCTGTACCTAGCGCTGAAAATATTTTTCTGAATACCACAAAGGAACCAAGAATTAGAAAAATTTTAATACCTTTTAATTTAGAAAATTTAGCTACATTTATTTACTATTTTTCAAATAACATAGCCACCCAAAATAAGTGTGTGCACCTGGTAACAAGACACACGTATTCCTATGGATTTTGGGGCGCTGAATTCAAATTCGGTATCAAAAATCACCCATCACGTCATGGTTGAGCCATAAACTCAAAAAATGTCGAAAAATCATGCACTGAGGCAAATAAATTTCAAAATAATGCCAGTGATGCAAATTTTCACTTCAAAAACATGTCGACAACTGTGAAGGATCAACCCTTGCCTGATATCAACTTATTTAACATAACTTTACCCAACAGAACCTGACCTCACCTAACCTGAATTAACAGAAATTTATTGAACTACACGTAAAGATCTAGAAGCATATTTTCCTAGTAGCAAATGTGTGCTACATCGAATGGGTCAACTCGAGCCTAACCTAGAAATAAATCTAACCTAGCCTAACCTGACCTTACCTAACCTGACGAAACACAATTAAACTGATTGTATTGTATCGTTGTGTTTGCGGTACCGTTTCATTCAGCTTCGGTTTAACCTACATAGAGTTTAACCTATCCTAACCTAACAAAACCTGACCTAACCTAACCGATTACGCTGGCAACCCTGTTCTTGCGTACTTTCATATTTTGACATTAATAGCAGTAAATGTCTGGAGTTTCGTAACCGCGTGTTGCTAGCATTATTCGCTTGTGTCTGTAACCAGGGCACCTCCACTTGGTGACGGTGGGCAACGGATCAACATTGACTGAGTCCCTGGGTAAACAGCTTTCATGTCGTCATGGCAGACACAGGTAAAAAGTGTATTACGATGCAGGGAAAAACCCCAGTATCGGCGTCTGGTCAGGGTGGGAAAGCAGGCTCTCCGACGTCGTCATC
>NC_046663.1:108091306-108097133 GCF_010883055.1 Belonocnema kinseyi | reverse complement strand
TGCCTGCAAGAATAGCTCAGATTCATTCTGTTACATTTGCAGTAAATATGAAGTGAGCAGTTTGCGAAAATCAATGGACGAGGAAGTGAAAAGTCTTTACGAAAAGTGTTTTGAGCGTAATTTGCTGCACCAAGAAACAAAATGGGTTCCTCACGTCATTTGCAATTCCTGCAGACTTATGTTGTATCGTCTAAAAAATTCAAACAACGAAAAGTACTGCAACTACTCTACACCATCCACATGTAAAAACCCCGTTATTGCGAAGGACTGCTACTTTTGCATGAATTCCGTCAAAGGGTTCAACGCCAAAAATAAAAATAACATTTCGTACATTAATGTGTGCACAGTCACAAGAGCAATTGAAATCAATAAAAATGCACGCCAGACTTATTTAAGCGCTTTAGAAGATGATAGAATGGAAGTTGAAAGTCAACGTCATGGAGACGGTAGTGAAACCAGTGATCGAACAGAAAATAGTTCTGATGATTCGGATGAAAATGACGAAAAAGATGACGAATATGGCGTGCATAAAATGAAATTGAAGGTTCTAATATTAATATCGCAACTAGAACTGAATGATTTCATTAGAGATCTTGGATTACCGAAAGACGGCGCTGAAATTGCCGCTTTATTTCTAAAAAGAAGAAATTTTCTAGAGCGAAAGACAAAAGTTTCATTCTATCGCGACAGGGACAAAGAATTCAGAAAGTTTTTCGTTAAAGACGAAGAGACGTTTTTAGTGTACTCCACTGACACTAACGGACTAATGAACCACTTGAAGAAAAATGTGTACATTGACGAAGAATAGCGACTTTTCACTGATTCGTCAAAACGCAGCATTAAGGCTGTTTTACTGCATAACACGAATACTTACGCTCCTATCCCTATAGCTTACTCAACGGTCATCAAAGAAGAATATAACAATGTTAAAATTCTTCTTAAAAAAGTTAATTACACGAATCACAAATGGCAAATATGTGGTGATCTCAAAATCATAACAATGATATTAGGCCAAAAATCGGCTTTCAGAGAGAGCCATGCTTTATATGCCTGTGGAATAGCAGAGATCGAGCCAATCATTACAGCAAAAAACATTGACCTTTAAGATATTCATTCAAACCTGGTTCTAATAATATCATCAACCACAGCCTTGTTGATCCAGAAAAAATTTTACTACCACCCCTCCACATAAAGCTTGGGCTCATGAAGCAATTTGTCAAGGCGTTAGACAAAGATGGACAATGCTATAAGTATATATCCCTTAAATTCCCTAATGTTTCAGACGCTAAATTGAAAGAAGGAGTCTTTGATGGAACACAGATTCGAATATTGACAAGAGATACTAATTTCGTGAGCCACATGACGAAAATTGAAATGGACGCTTGGGAAAGTTTTAAAGCAGTAAACGCAAATTTCCTCGGTATCAAAAAAGTCCAGACTACGAGAATACTGTTGCGAAAATGATAAGAAACTACAAAAAGTTAGGCTGCTTGATGAATTTAGAACTTCACTTTCTAGATTCCCATCTGGATAAGTTTCCAGAAAATGTTGGTGATTGAAGCGAAGAACAAGGGGAACGTTTTCATCAAGACATAAAAGTGATGGAACAACGATATCAGGGTAGATAGGACGAGGCCATGATGGCTGATTTTTGCTGGATGTTGAAAAGGGAAACGAATGTAGGTCATAAACGTAAGCGTAACCTTTTGCATCGTTCCTTCGAAGAAAAAAGGACACGTTATAGCAGGCAGAAAATAGACTGAAGTAGGTCTATAAATCAATTTAATTACGATAAAAAGCAAGATAAAATGTAAACATGAAAGACAGTATAAATATATCCCTTAAGTTTAAGAAAAGCAGAGAGAAAAAAATTTTGAATAAAACTCTTATTCATTTGCATATTTAAGTTACAGTTCTACATTTTAATTGCTACAAACATTGACAGGTTAACTGAAATGGGGTCAATTCTACTTGTAGTTCTAAGTTTCTTCAAATGAGTAATGTGGGTCTAAATTTTTAACTATTATTATTATTATTATTATTATTATTATTAAGTACAATGAAATGAATTTTATTGTGTTACAACGGGAAAACTTAAGTTAAGTTGTGTTGCGTTAAGCAAAATTTCGTTAGTTTCTGTTAAGTTAGATTTATTTGTAGGTTAAGATCGAGTTAACCTATTAAATATAGCACACATTTAAGACCGAGAGCCGTACGCTTACATAGTTACACGTGTGGTTGAATTTCATTCGGCTAGGTTAGGTTAGATCAGGTTTTATTAGGTTAGAATAGATTAAACCTTTATGTAGGTTAAGCCGAGACTGAATGAAACGGTACCGCAAACACAACGGGACAACACAATGAGTTTAATTGTGTTACGTGAAGTTAAGTTAGGTTAGGTTAGGTAAGGTAAGGTTAGGTCACCTTTTTTTAGGTTAGGATAGGTTTGACCTCTTTGCAGGTTAAGCCCAAGCTGATTCAAACGGTACCGCAAACACAACGGGACAAAACAATCAGTTTAATTGTGTTTCGTGAGGTTAGGTTAGGTTAGGCTAGGTTAGATTCATTTCTACGGTAGGTTCGAGTTGACCCATTTGATGTAGCACACATTTACTACTGGGAAAATATGCTTCCAGAGCTTTACGTGTAGTTCAATAAATTTCTGTTAATTCAGGTTAGGTGAGGTCAGGTTCTGTTGGGTAAAGTTATGTTAAATAAGTTGATATGAGGCAAGGGTTGATCCTTTACAGTTGTCGACATGTTTTTGAAGTGAAAATTTGCATCACTGGTATTATTTTGAAACTGATTTGCCTCATTACATGATTTTTCGTCATTTTTTGAGGTTATGGTTTAACCATGACGTGATGGGTGATTTTTGATACCGAATTTGAATTCAGCGCCACAAATTCCATAGAAATACGTGTGTCTTGTTACCAGATCCGCACACTTATTTTTGTGTGGCTGTGTAATCAGGCAAAAAGCTTTTTAAAACATAGCGTCGGTCATTTTACGATGTCAGGATCAATTTCCAAACAGCAGGTTCTGGTGAAAAATAATTTTTTCAAGTTTTAATTATGATTTTATATTTTTTCAATTGATAATATTTGAACAAAGCAAACATTTGACGATAAGGAAAGGTATTCTTACATACAATCCTACTAGATTTGGCAACTTTCATGCTTTTAGAGCGCGTTCTAATGCTTCAAACGAAAATTGTGTTTTTAATGTATTCGAGGTTACATTTGACAGCTGCGATCGGCTTTAAAAGGGACTGAAATCTTATAATTTTCGCCGCCTAATGAGAATTAAAAAACTAAGTACAGAAACGGCATTCTTAGGGATTCAAATGTTCTAATGCTTTTTAATGCAAGGCTTCAATAGTTTCAATTCAATAGTGAAAAGCCAAAAAATCACTATTTTAGCTGTGAATCATTCAATCACTAATTCAATTAGTAAAATTTTCACTATTTCAAATTTAGAGAGTATATCACAAAAATAACATTGATAATAAGCCAATTCAGTTGACGAAAAAATGTCAGAAGTTGCAATAAAATGTTTGATAACAGATTTTTAAAAAATGCACATTTTTTTAACGAGACAATAAATTACGTCTGTTTTATTACCAATGCATTTTATGAATTGTAATAATATACATTTATAGAAATGATACATGACTTCAGGAACAAACTCGAGTGCGAAGCAAGAGATACGTGATATGAATGTGTTCGGTAAAGGCGAGGGAGCTTTAACAACAAATAATTCACAATCACCAAATTACTCTGTTCGATGCATTGACCTTTAGTTTTAAAAAGTATATGTACAAAGAACGAGCGTGTAGCGCAAGGTTAATAAATTACATTGTACATAGTACGTAGTCGTCTTTATTTTGTATTGCACGTCGATATGCTAAGACTTTCAATTTGAGGCGTCTTCGAAGAAAATCAGATAATTTTTAGGGTATGATAAACCCTGTACAAAAATGGGTTCACGCTATGACGATTATTGTAAGATTATTGCTACCCCCAGCTACTTGAGTGAATTCGAAATATTGCTATACATTTATTTCAGTAGACAAGCTCAATTTCAGTCAAAATTGGGCGGAATATCTGAAAATATTTTTTTCATATCGCATCTATTGAAACTTCGAGTTTTGATACCCATAGAGCGAGTTGAAACACAGTTTTTGCATATCTAAGGTTGAAACATTTTGTCTTTGAGTTTCGGTACGTATGGAGTGGGCTGAAACACTGTGTTTATATCCCTATGGTTGAAACATTTTTTTCAGCTCTGGAGTAGACATGCAGGTAGGTAGGGTCTACAGGTACCTCAACTCGAATTTTCAATAGATTTGCTATGAAATAGTATATTGCGCAACAAGGGGCGAAAGGCGACAATTGCATGAGCGTGAAATTAGCTGCCCGAGCGAAGCGAGGGTAGATATCACACGAGTGAAATTGTTGCCTCACCCCGACTTGCGCATACAATTTTCCATAAAAAATATATCGAAAATTTGACTTAAGATGCCTGAAACTTCTTTGCGTCTCATCAAAGTTGTTATTCTTTCTAAATACGTAGACAGTGACAGATATAGGTTAGAATGACACGATTCACGAAACGAGGTTCGATAAGAGAGAGAATGGCTACACACAACTGCAAATAAAGTAGAATGTATATACTTTCGATACCGGTTACGGCGTAAAGTTACTTTCGCAGTCGCCTCTTTCTTCTTTCTTGTCTAGGGTTGAAAACACAACGCTCGACCCGCTACGGGGGCATCGAAAGTCAAATTTTCGATATATGTGTTATGAAAAATAATATTCATACTAGGAATGTAACACAACGATCGCTGTGTTTCAGCCCTTGTAATGCAACATACTATTTCTACATTTGGAAGAATTACAATTAAATTGTTTCATATTCAATTTTAAATTGAATTCAATCCAAATTCTGTTTGCTTCCGCTGTACCGGAAGTTTTAGACTTTTTATTGATGTTGCTTAGCTTCAGTTGTTGCGAATTTCAAATCGTAATTCTAAGTTCAAGATGATTTACACAGTATAGTGCCAGCACTTATCACAGGAACATTATACATGATTGAAAAAGGTTATAATATTTACTTTTAAACACATTTACTAGGCAGTCTGATAAGTACCTGAAAATTCTAAGATATGGCATTAGTATTCACTAATGTGAACCATTTTCTTCTAGCTTGATCCTTCAAATGACGCCTGTAAAAAACTTCATCCATTTATGTTTACGCATTTACAAGTTACAGCACTGAGAAGCGACTAACATCCGAGTTTTTTTTAATATGGAAACGCAAGAAAAGGATATCCGAGACTAAGGCCAAGCTGAATAAGTATTACCCGGACTCTGGACCGTCGATTAGAACGATTCATAAGTGGTTTACCGAGTTTCGTTGTGGCCGTACGAGCACAGTTGATGCTGAACGATCTGGACGCCCAAAAGAGGTCACTACCCCAGAAAATGTCGAAAAAATCCATGATATGATGTTCAATGATCCCAAAGTGAAATTGAGAGATGTAGTTAATGCTGTAGGCATATCATTGGAACGTGTGGGCAATATCGTGCATTCAGTTTTGGGCATGAAGAAGCTCTGCGCGAGATGGGAGCCGCGTTTGTTCACAGTGGACCAAAAACGAATTCGTGTGACAACTTCCCAGCTGAATTTGACATTATTTTCGCGTAAGCCGACCGAGTTTTTTCGCCGATTCATAACCATGGATGAAACCTGAATCCACTACTACACTCCTGAGTCAACGCAACAGGCAAAACAGTGGGTTCCACCGGGCCAAAGTGCTCCGAAG
>NC_046663.1:108076583-108091206 GCF_010883055.1 Belonocnema kinseyi | reverse complement strand
AATCGAAATCGCCGAAAAACGACCGCATTTGAAGAAGAAAAAACCGCTTTATCATCACGACAATGCGCCTGTCCATTCATGCTTAGTTGCACAAGCAAAATTACATGAAATCGGCTTCGAATTGGTTCCTCAGCTACCGCATTCACCAGACCTGGCCCCCAGCGACTATTACTTGTTCCCTAACCTGAAGAGATGGCTCACCGGTAAGCGTTTTTACTCAAATGAGGAGCTCATAGCTGAAACTGAGACGTATTTTGGAGACCTTCCGATCGAGTACTTTTCGGACGGTATCAAAAAGTTAGAAAATCATTGGACTCGCTGTATCGACCTAAAAGGAGAGTATGTTGAAAAATAAAACCGACTTTGGCCAAAAAAACGTCTCCGTGTTTCATTTTTCAGGGACTTATCAGACTGTCTAGTACCTTAAAATTGGTCAAACTGTGTAATAATCTCTCTAATAATCTTCAATTCATTCATGCTGTTCACATTAAAGCTTATTGATAATTTTGCACTTTAGATTAAAATTATTAAATTAAAAAAAAAACATAATTCGCAATTTGAAAACTAATAATTTTTAAGGACTTAGTGTTAAGATTCTTATTTAAGAATGATTCGATTTTTAAACTGAGTTGGAAATTGTTTAATGTTTACAATTAAAAAATTTTGAATTTAATCATTTTGAATGTTTCCAATTAGAAAACATATAATTTTAACTGCTTTCAGAATCATTTAACTTTAAATGTTTACAATATTTTAATTAATTAATTTTTCGAAATCATAGAATATCGAATTGAAGGATTTGATAGTTGCATAATTTGTATCTTAAAGGATTTGTAATGACAACATTTTGAATTAAATGACTCCAGCATCATGGCATCATGGCGATCCTGTTTTGTATTATTCCTTTTTTCTTTTCAATGTAATGTCGCATAAATGTTCGATTTTTAGTTGAATAATTACAAAAATGAATCATTTAAAACTAAAAAATATTTAATTGGAAGATTTTAAGACGGAATTATAATTTTTAAAGGTGTTGAAAATAAAACATTTTAAATTAAACATTTAAAAAGTGTGTTGTTTAAAAATGAACTTATTTTTGTCATTTGCTTGAATCATTTGCAATATAAACTATTCATTTAAAATTGTTTATTTAAGAATTCCTTTTTTTAAAGCAATTTCTGTTTTCAATTAAAAAATAGAGGGGGAAGGAATTTTTTTGCCGTCGCAAATGTGCACAAAAGTGCACAAAATGTTTGAACTTTTAAAATCCGTTAAGTTTTTTTATCTACGATTTTTTAAAACAAAATGGCGGCCGAAAAATGGAAACCAAAAAGTTTGATTAATTTTAATTAATATCGTTTTTTCCAACAAATGAGTGAATCACTTTTAACTGAGTGCGTACCACAAGATACGTGATCAGAATGTGTTCTTTACAGCCGAAGGAGCTTAATTCACAATCCCCAAATTACAGTTGTGGATGGTTTGACCTTTACTTTTAAAAACTATGTGGACAAAGGGGGAAGTACAAAGACCGTGCGCGTAATGCGAGGTAATGACATTATCGAGTATAGGACAGAAATGATAACTCAATTAATGATTCCCTAGTCACTAATGATTTTGAGATTGAATTTGGCACAATGCCTCATATTTCTGTAACTATTGATCAACATTCATTAGTCATATAATATATGTATAAGAAATTATCACAAAAAGTAACAAAGTATTTTGAATTTGGGTTAATGTTATATTTATACTGTACTACATGAAAAGTTTTGAAACTTAAATTGTTACCTTTACGGGGTGCAATTTTACGGTATGTAATTTGTAGTGGATGTGCTATTATTGTATGTTTTAAAGTTACCTAAAAACAAACACTACATACATTATAATAAAGTAAATGCTTGTCCCGTGGGAGTACTTTATATTCTCCAAGAGTTTTTAAATATTATGGTGTAAAGTTTCCCTGAAAGTTTCACCCTAAGTGAATGAATGGTCTCACTGGAACTTATGAAAAAATAAGCCTGCTGCGCGGGCACATTCTCATTGCGCACAGCGCTTCTCGCCAAATTTAAGCGCGCCTGGAGCGCGCGGGTGCGCTCTCATGCTTCGTGCTCGTTTTCGTACGTTAAATGCGTATACTTTAACTGCATTTTTTTAAATTTCATAAGTACAGTGAAACTTCTATAATTCGAACCGCCGATAATTCGAATTTTCGATAATTCGAAGTTTTTGGTTGGCCCTGCCAAAACTCCTATTCTTTCACCGTTAAAAATATTCTATAATTCTAATTTCGATAATTCGAAGTTTTCGTTAATTCGAATAAAATTCGACGTAGTTTCGATAATTCGAAGTACAAGAGTATACCTGAGTTCTGGCCGCTTCAAGCATAGTCCCAGGTGGAAATAGACCACTGGCCCAGTACTGGCCCAATACAGCCTGTCGGAGTTCCAGTACTGGCTTATGTACTGGGCCAGTACTGTGCCAGTACTGGCTTGTAATGATTAGCAGTACTGGCGTGCCAGCCCTGGCGCAGTACTGATTCCCAGTACTGGGGCAGTACTGGCAAACCGCTGGAGTACGAAAATGACGGAGTTAATTTTAAAAAAGATAAAAAATTATTTAATTGTTTTAAAGACCATCCATTCATCATCATACGACTGCATATCGTCCAAATATTATTTATAATTACAAAAATATAACTTTGAAACTATTTGTTTAATTTTAACACTCTCTATTTCTATAATGTAAAGATATAATAAAAAAGGTATTTAAAAAATAAATAATAATTGACTGCGAGTATTTTGTTAATACTTCTTAATGGCACTGCTTAGAATGAATACATATATTACATTTTTAAACATTATATTACAACTAAAATTTCTAACGCTGAGGAGGACCCCGAACCTACATATCTATACCTAAATCTCTCGCCTAGCAGTCGGGAGTGCTTAGCACTGCGCTAAACCGACAAGTTAAAACTGGGTGAAAAAGCCATCCTCATAAGTTACAGTTCAGAAGAGTTCAAGTACCAAATTTTGAGCTCTCTTTTTCTAATTATTTATTATTATACGACGTTATGTGAATGTAAAATACACGTACTTCTAACAGGAATATCAATGAATTAATTATTATATAAATAATTTAAATCGACTACAATTTTTCTTCGTGTAATATTTTATTTTTTCGCGTTTTAGACCATTTTAAAAGTACTGATAATAACATTTAATGAGCATTTAAAATTCATATCAACGGAACTTAGAAATTTGACCACGTTGCGCAACCATTTTTTAATTAACAATTTTCTTTAAACCTTCGTGTAACGTTTTGCTTTTTAGGTGCTTTAGACTATTCTACAACGATTAAGACATACATCCAATGTAATTTTTTCTGAACATTTAAAATGTGTTCACCTTAATTGTATAGTTAATTTCTCGACATTTCAAGACACCCTGACAACATTTGTAGATATGTTTTTTTTTCAAGTCTATTTTTGTACCACTGGCATAGTGCTGCTTGGTAGTGCAGCCAACGTTCTGCCAGTACTGGGTGAACCAACGGCTGTCTGTACTGGCGGACAGTACTGGGTCAGTACTGCGCCGGAGGTGAACTCCGGCACAGTACCGACATTCCCACCTGGAATCAGGCAAGAATGAGCAGATGTAGAGAATGTCTCATTATTATAAGAAAAACGATCAAGTGCAATAGATTGTCAAGTAATTTCTCGATCTTTTATGCTTATCCTATTGAATATCTTAGGAGAATTTTTGGAAGATGCGGAAACTTTGTACCCCGTCTCTAAGATGGTTATGGACAATGAAAATTGACTCTGTTGTCCAGTATGTTTTCAAAGGTGGTATTTGGGGAGAATACGTCAAGTATTTCCAAATAAAATTAATTTTTTTTTTAGATGGTGTTGAAACTTGGCTGAATTATAATCCTGGTGGACGTACAATTATTCACCAAATCATAGGTTTATTTATCAAGCGTTTGTCAATATACAGGGGTCTGAAATTTTCTTATTTTCACGCGTTTCTTCACCTTTACGTTAGTGCAACTTCTTTTAGGATTATCCGATTCGACTTTTATTATTTTGGTTTGGAAATTCCCTTTCATGTACTTTAAGACTATTATAACGATACATTTTCTTAATTATTATTTTTTGTTTGAAAATAGAAATTAAAAATTTTTTTTTAAACGTATTAAAAAAATGTCTATTTAAAAAAAAAGCTTTTTTATACTCTTTTAAATCATGTAGAATAAAACGTGGGTCGGCAAATTTTTCTTGATGAAACTTGAATTTTTACGCTCATTATGAATAAAATAAAAGGCGTGAGATGAAATATATAACGTAATTTATATATTTCTGCACAGATAATCATCTAAAAAAAGTTAGATATCATTTTCAGGTACATTAGTCCTGACAGTATTCGTGCCCGAGCGCTGTGGAAGTTTAATGTTGTACTCATGAGCGTAGAAATCTAAATTTGGCCAAAAAAACATGTCCGGCCCACTTTTTGTTCTACATGATTTGAAAGAGTATAAAAGAGATTTATTTTTAAATAGAATTTTTGATAAATATTGTTTTTTTTGTTCAAAAAATCTATTCTAATGTTGATTTTAAAAAAGTAATAATAATAAAAATATATCCTTTTAATAATCTTAAAGTAAATGAAAAGATCTGTTCAAAACACATTAATAAAAGTCCATTCGGATCATTCTAAAAGAAGTTACACTAACCTGAAGGTGAAAGAACGCGTGAAAAAGTGAAAACTTTAGGCCCCTGTATACTGGCAACCGGTACCATATGGAAAGTAGAATTATAAAACGTTCAATTTAAGTGAGCAAATAAAAACGAATCGCTTATTTCATTATTTGTATTAATTAATATTCATAATAATAATTATTAAATTAGATTATTATCAGTATTTTTTTATTTATTTAGATATAGCCTGAAAAGTAAATTATTCGATCATTCGAATTTTTTCCCACGCCCCATGCCACTTCGAATTATGCAAGTTTCACTGTATTATAATTTGAATCGAAAACTCTGATTTAAACTTCTGAGAAATTACAGCAATAAATTTTAACTACAATTTTTAAATATTTTTCTGTAAAGGAGGTTCTTAAAGCACCTACGGATTTGACGATTACGTTCTCATTACAAAACTCGAGTTTCGCGCTCGATAATTTGTAAATCTTGTTCAAATCTACTAAAAACAAAGCTTCAAACTTACGGATCTCTTAAAAACAAAAATGAATATTTTTGAAAATGATCCAACTTTTTGAACTTTTGTCTAAGTAAGAAATTTCATGACAATAGTTTCGAAATACATATATATCATCATATTTTGAAAATCATATAACTTCTTTGCATTTTTATCAAATTAAAAAATGTAGGAAGGATAATTTGCAAGTCTTCGCGCCGTGTACCAGAAAATTTGAAAATTTATAGTTTCTAAATATATTTGATATCTAGTGACGAATTTTAATTCAATTTCATAATCCATTAAAAAAATATTTTTTTAAAATATTTTTCTAAACATTTTCAAAATGTTCAATAGTATATAAATGTTATAAGTTTCATCGAAATAGAAAATTTTATTTGGATAATTTGCAAGCCTTCACCCATCTATAAGAAACGTTGACAACAAATTTCAAATTTGATTGAAAATTCCAATATTTGAAAATGCTGTAAACTCTTAACCTGATATCTAATCCGCTCGCTTGTATGGCCTGGTCTTCCTCGCTTCGCCTCGCCTCGCGCGCATGTCGCTGTTTTCTCGCTATGCCTCGCATTGTCAACCTCTATCTTCGCGGCTAATACCTAATACTTATCTACTATTTACAATATTTACAGTTTTCTTACAACTACTTCCTCTCCTATTTACAATCTTTTCTTCTTCATTTCTCTTCCTCCTTCTTCTCTTCTTCTCTTCTTCTCCATTTTACCCAACACCCACTTCACCCATGCTACTGCCCTTTTGCCTTCCTTTCCTGTAACAATACCTCCATGCTCTCCTTTGACATAATCCACACATCGTTCTCGTTAAACCTTGACTCTCTTATTCTCTCCTCTCCTTCTGCCTCCTCTTTCTCTATGTCATTCTTTTGAACCAACTCATATACCTTCCTTCCTTCGTCGTGCATCCTTCTCACTTCATCCATCTGCAATCCATTCATTCTAAAATACCTTTCCCTTTTCATCTTTATGCTTGCATCACTTCGTCTGTTCTCCTTCTACCACCAATACTCCCTAACCAGCTTACTTCCCCCCTCTTTCAAAAATTTCTCCTCATATTTACACGCTCGACTTCCCCTTATAATCCTTAAACTCGTTCTTCCCGTCTCCCTCCTGACAATATAGTTCGGCGTATTTCTTGCCAGACCCAGTGTCCACTTTACATACCTCTCCTGTATCCCATTCACTCCTTACTTATCTTGCACCTTCATACCTCCGCTCCATTAAATAGGACACTCATCACTAGCGAAGTAAAGAATTTCATGCTTCTTACAAAATCATCTGCGAACAACTTCTTCCCCAGCCCTCACACCTGCCTCATCACCAAATTTGCCCTTTTCACCCTCTCTTTTATATGACCATCCACCCCGTATTCTGCTGAAAAAGGAAACCCAGGTACACGAACTCTTTCTCCTCCTGCACTGCGTTTCCCTTCCACTTCCACTGCCCTCCTTTATCTCCCTACCTTCTTTCCTGAACACCATAATCTTAGACTTGTCCGCATTTGATTCTAATCCATTTTTGTCCAAGTATCTTTTCAACGTTTTCATCATCTACTTTAAAGCCTCTTCGTTCTTTGATAGCAGCATTATGTCATCTGCATATGCGAGTGACCATATCCTGACTTCTGAGATCTTCTTTCCTGAACACCATAACCTTCGACTTGTCCGCATTTTACTCTGTAATTTTAATGTGTAAATTAGTAGGTTTACGAGCAAAGGAAATTAGGCTAAAGTCCATTTTCATCCCATTTCCGTTACCTTTCACAATTATAAGTTCGCAAAATCACTTGGGTAGTCAAAAAGTACACATTCTTTGCTGCTTTTATACAAAACATACAAAAATGTTTGACTTTTTAGAAAGAAATTGTGTTATTTGTCACTTACAGAATGGTTTAAATAGTCTCTTAAGTTATTTATAAAAATTGTTAAACGCTTCCACACCGTCCCTTTCTTTCCCACTCTTCAGATTCAATCCTCTTTTTACTATATTATTTCTTCTATCATTTGCATATGCGAATTACCATATCCTGACTCATTCTACCCTAACACCTCCTACCACTCCGGCCTCTAGCTTACTTTCCATATCCGTAACTAAAATTGCAAAAAGCTTTGGACTGAGCGGGCACCCTTGCCTCAACCTTCTATCTATCTAGAAACCCTCTGTGATTCTCACCCCTTCTCTTACCCTATCTTTCCTCTCATCATATACCTCTCTTACCCTCTCGAGCAGGCCTCTCTTAACTCCCCTCTTTTCCATTGCCTTCCACAATCTCCCGTTATCCAACGAAGGGCACGCGTATTTTAGATTTAAAAAAATGCAAACACTTTGGCACCCTTTTTGGTCAGATCTTTATCCACCACGTTCTGTAAAACATAAATATTGTCAATAGTACTTCTCCCCTTCCCCTAAAGCCCGCCTCCGTCGTCGGTAATATTCCTCTCCCCTCAACATCCTTCCGCAGCCAATCTGCGAACACCATCGCGTATGTTTTGTACGTTGTATTCATAAGCGTAATTCCTTTATAATTGTCCTAACTCTGCCTATTCCCTTTCTTATACAGTGGTACGTATAATACCTCCCTTTATCCTCTTGGGAATCCCTCCCCCCTCCATACTCGTTTCACTACCCCCTTCAATCTCTCCCTTACCTCTTGTGTGCCAAACAGTCACGCTTCGTTCTCTACCCCGTACAGCCCTGCTGCCTTAGATTTTTTTAACTTCCTTATCTGCTGCTTTATCTCCTCGTCATTCAGCTCCTTTCCATGTACCTCTCTCGTTCTTCTAATAGCCTCATTTTGCTTCCATGTACCTGATACCTGAAATGAATCTTTAAACATTTTTCTTTGTTCGTCACTCTCTATCTTCTCACTTATCCACACCCTACGTTTCCTAAACCTATTAATTATCCTCTACACGTCCCCTGCTGTCTTAACACTTCTCTAATCCTCTTCAAGCTCTTTTTCCTTTTCATGTTCTTTCTTCTTACACATCACTCTAAACTCCTTCCTCATTTCTACTTACTCCTTCCTTTTCGCGGTTTCTTCGTTCCACTTCCTGTACTTATTTTTCACCTTTCATTTCATCATTTTAGATTTCCTATCTCACCACGGCTTCAACATTACTTTCTTCTTCTTCTTAAATACCTTCTTTTGCACGGAAGCTTTTACTTTCTAATACTTTCCTAATACTTCTCTATCGCTCCTCTCGTCTATGACATCCTCTTTCTGAACGACCCTTCTTCCCCACGCTGCCTTCCGCCTCCCTCCCCCTTTACCCACAAACTTAATGGCTGATAGTATGATTTTACCCTTCTTTCCACTACGAATTCCTCTATCTTCTCCCACCCTTGCATATTCATGATTACATAGTCTATCACCGATGCCCCTATCTTACTCACATACGTGTAGTCTCCCTTTTTGTGCCTCTGTAACTATACCATTCGCTACCGCCTAGCCTCTGTCCTCCATCCAGTCTCTTAGAATTACTCCCTTCTTGTTTATTATCTTATCCTTCTAATTTCCTTCGAAGCTCTCCCCTTTCCGGTAGAGGCACCTTTCACTTTCAATTCTCGTATTAAGCCCCCCCCCCCCTCCAAGGACATAACATAACATACCCTCATCTCTCTCTCCTAGTAGGTCTTCCATCCTTTTTTAACCCTTTCCATCCCATCCTTATTCTACACAATCACAAACTTATACGCTATCCTTTCTTCTTTACCCTTGCTAAGTTTCAGTACAGCACGTTTAACACTCCTCCACCCTGCTTCACTCTCCCTCCCCCACTTCCTACGAAAAAAATTCCCCTGCATTTCCTTCAAGACCTCCTTCTCCTCGTCCAATACCTACATTTTCGCATCTATTTTTATTTTTCGATACCCTACCTTCGCCGCTCTTCCTTCACTCCTCTCCTTCCTAGCCCTGTTATTTAGCATTTTCTGCACATGCCTTACCTTTCTCGTCAAATCTTAATCGATAAAAACCTTCTTGTCCTTTATTCTATTTTTGTTACGCATTACCCCCAATTTTTTTCACGGCTTCACAATTCCACCAACGTTGCTTCATTCTCCTTTCTCCCCTCCATCCTAACTTTCCCAACCTTTCCCACCCTATGCTCTGTAGCAGCGCTTCCACCCCGTCCCTTTCTTTCCCACTCTTTAGATTCAATCCTCTTTTTACTATATTATTTCTTCTATCTGCCTTCTCTCTTCTCTCCATCCTCAACTCTATTGCCCTTATCCTTTCCCTATCCACTTTCTCTTCCTTTTCATTCCTGCACTTTCCCACTTCCTCTTCTATCATATTTTTCACTCTCTCCCACGTACCTTGCTTCTCGCTCTCTCCCCTGTCAACTGCTTCCATTCCTGACCTGCCCTTCACCTTCTCAAGCCTTTTTAAGCCGTTTTCCTTCACACCCTAATATCTTCTTTCATCTCCCTTATTTCATCCTATTTTTCCTTCCTTACCGACACCACCTCCCTCTTCAATCCGTCTACTTTCCCTCTCTGCTCTTTTACCTCCTTTTCCCAGCACTTCCAGTACTCTCGCTGACCACCTCCCGCTCTTCAGTCGCTACTGTAACCTATCCATGCAAAAAAGTACGTATAGCAGCCAACCGATGTCTCTTAAAACCGCTGTCGCTTACCGCCACAATATTTCACTTATTTGCACTAATCCACCCCTCACAGCCCCTGCGGACAACCTTTTCTCTCCTCCAAGAACCCTCAGCACTACGAGAATCACCCTTATTGTTTACCATGAAGGCCCGAACTCCGGACCAAAAAACTACCCCGGTCCTTTGCCAACCTAACCTCGCTTTCCTTATTTAGCCAAATACCACCCCACAACAACAATGAAAATTAATTTTCAACTCCCCAATTCACCCCTCACAACCCTAGTCATCCACTAAACTTCCACCCTCACACTCCACCCACACCTTCCACACAAACTCTGTAAAAACTTTTCACCACCTGTCTAAACTTATCGTTAAATCCATTATTGTATTTTAGCAAAATAATGTCACTCAAGAGTTGATCGCCTGCGCGAATCTGTAAATTAGTAGGTTTACGAGCAAAGGAAATTAGGCTAAAGTCCATTTTCATCCCATTTCCGTTACCGGTCACAATTATAAGTTCGCAAAATCACTTGGGTAGTCCAAAAGTACACATTCTTTGCTGCTTTTATACAAAACATACAAAAATGTTTGACTTTTTAGAAAGAAATTGTGTTATTTGACACTTACAGAATGGTTTAAAAAGTCTCTTAAGTTATTTATAAAAATTGTTAAACTTTTGGGAACAAAAATATGCTTTTTTCTAATTATTAATCATTTTCAAAACCAAGTTTTTCCTATTAGGTATTTTTAGTTCATAAATTAAGGGTCCCGGGGCATAAGGGAGTAAGTACCAAGTCGGCTTTGATAGGAGATGCAAAAAACGATATAAATTTATTGCATTTGATTTTCTTAAACAAAAATGTATTTTCTAGCTATTACTTAGCTCTATCGAACCACGACAGGAACTTTATAAAGTTCTGTAACTTTTTTATTTAATAATTAAAAGGAAAGAAAGTATTTGCCAGCTATTACTTACAAAGAAGGTACTTCTGGTGTCCGTCGCCGATTTGATTCTCCCTGGTATATGTTGTAGTATTCGACAAACTAAGCCACAAGTTTTTTTTTATCTGCGGAAGAGCAATTTAAGGGGGTCAAACATCCCCTTAAAGATAGGGGTCTCAAGTTTCGATTGTATAGTTTTGTGTATAAAAACCAAATTGATTTCGATCAAACCTATTGAAAAAGTTTCCTCGTGAAGAAAAAAAATATTGGGAAGATACAGTGAAACTCTTTTATACCGCCGATTTTGGGGCTGACCTTGAGTGTGAATTAACTCATTGTAGCCCGCTCCGCTTTTGTTTGTTCACGCTTGACTGCTCGCCTGAGTGACAACCGCAGACCACACGCCCCCTCCCCGCAGTTCCTGTTATACCTGTTATACCTGTTTTATATGAATACAAAAATTGCGCAGGTATTACCCCTCCTCCTGATTATGTATAGAATTTCAAAATAAGTCTAAATACGAGAAAAAACTTGGAGAAAAATACGTGTTGCACACAAAAAACGGGATGAAGGTATTTATATATTTTTAAGAAAAAATAGCATTGTAGAGGGTAGCTACCCCTAAATTGTTTCACATTATTCAACTTTATAATTACATCTTGTCCGCACGTATTATTTTTATCTGTGAACTATGTATGCTTTTAAATTATTTTTTTGATTTTTTTGTATAAAAATAGTTTAGAGGTAGTTACACTTTTTAATGCTATTTTTTTCTTGAAAATATATGAATACCTTCATCCTCTTTTTTGCGTGCAACGCATATTTTCTTCGGATTTTTTTGCCCGATTGTAGACTTATTTTGAAATTTTATACATAATTGAGGGGTGGTTTGCTCCCGCTTCACTTTTTTTATTCCTGTTGGATGGACTCTATTTTACTTCCTTCGTTATAAAATTTCCCAATTTTTTGTGCATGGAAAGTATATGTCAGCATAGAAATATAATAAACATTTGTAGGAGCGGCCACCACCATTAATTTTTTTTAATTAATTTTTTTACTGAAAGACGTAAACTTTATTTTTTATTCAAGTTCAAAATGTAGTTTATAAAATTTTTTTCTGTGAATTTAAAAATTTTTAGCGAAACTTTAAATAAATGTAGGGGTGGTTTACCCCCTCTTTTATTTTTTGAGAAAATTACGTTATTCATCTTTTATCACGAGGAACCTTTTCCAGTAGGTTTGGTTGGAATGAATTTAGTTTTTATACACAGAACTATACAATTGACACTTGAGATCTCTATCTTTGAGGGGCTGTTTCATTCCCTTAAAGTATTTTTCCGCTGATAAAAAAATATGTCGCTTAGTTTTTCGAGTACCACAACATATTTCAGAGAGAATCAAATCGGCGAGGCACGCCTGGATTAACTTTATTGTTAGCTTTATTAAATCATGAAAAGAACAGGCGAAAGGAAGTAATCACTTAAGAAGAAAAATACTATACATGGATTTTGACACACTTCTAAATCTAACTGGAGCATAATTATCTTAAAACATTTATTTTAAACCAATATGAAGCATTTTCGAAATGTATAGCTCACGCACTTCTGCCCCTGTACCTTTGAAATGCATATTGCGATAAGAACTATTAATAAAATCGTGAAAATGAATAAAAATTATTCATATGTATTCTAAAATCCACGAAAAAAAATTCCACAGTTTTTATACACATTGGAGAATTTTTCGAATTTCCCAACATTAAAAATCTTTAACCGCAATGCGTAACCACAAAACCATTTCTTGATTCAAAAATTAATACGATTTTTTAACAGAAATTTACACTAGGTACCGGCTTCTAACGGTAGGCCGTTATAACATTTCCAATTATTTATTTTTTCGATCAATTCTAGTAGGATGATAGGGAGAAATATAAAAATCTCAGTGAAGTTATATAGAAAACTTTCGGGACTTAAAGTACTCATTATTCAATTTTGTTAAAAACTGTCAAAGAGATTTCGAAAAGTAAAACTAATAATATTTACAGAAATGAAAATTGTGAAAGAGTAGAAATTTCATTCAAATTTAATGGTTTACATTCTACATTAGAATGACCATACCACAAGCGATCTTCTCCGTCGGTAATGTAGTATTTTGCGGAAAATAAAGCACTCGCGTGTTGCGCTTCTCAGGATGGATGGTTGCGGCAATAGAATTGTGCGCCATACACGGATGAAACATAACCTCAAAACAATATATACACACAAACATTCGCTCACTTTGATCCCTATGCTTTCCGTTCCAGAATCCAGTTGTTTCATTGTTCGCAGTCCACCAGTCTACATTTTGTAGACACATACACATAGTTCTAGATAGCAACTAGAATTATATTATTCGCTATCCGGAGGTAAAGATTATGAAAACAGAAATGGATATTTCGAGTGATATATAATTTAAAGGAAAGAGTTTTTCAACATTTCCAAGACTTTAGATTTATTTTATTTTAACTTTTAGCTGTTACACTTGTATTTGGAAGCTTCTAATGTGTCCCCTAAGAGTTTACATTTTTCTTACACCTTCTTTCTCTATTCCTTTACACACCCTCCACACACTTACTTGGTGGTGGAAGGGGGACACACAGTTTAAGGTGGGTTCCGAACCACCAAGAGCAAAAGCCTTAAGTACTTAGAGAAACCCATTTTCTCTAGAGGTACCGGTCCCACGACTCTACGGAGATGAACAACTCCCTTGCTAGGCTAGTGTTCACCGCATGGGCCACCGAGACTTTTCCAGAGTGCGAGGCGGGAATCGAACCCGCAAGCCGAAGGAGTGGGTCCAAAGCCTACGCTTAAGTCCCCACGACCATCATCTCACTTACACTTGTACTTTGTATTGTATAAATCAATGAAAATGGCGAAGGTATGTCACGGTCTTCTGCATGGGTGACGACGAATGTCATCAGACGAGCGAACATGTAGCTTCAGCAGGATTAATGTGAAAAATACCAACCAAATGTTTTTCTTTCGTTAACACTAATGCTTTGAAACAAAAAGATAAAATTTTTCGAAAAAATTCCTAAATTTGGCAATAAAAAAATACTTTCTTTAGATTTCAAAAACATGTAGGTTCATGTTTTAGATAATAAGATAATAAGATTAGAAAGATGTATACCAAGTTTCACCGAAATCGGTCCATTATTTTTTGAGCTATATGTCCCGCCAGTTTTTAAAATGGAGTTTTGAGAAAAACGTGTTTAAAGTTTTGAAAGGAAAAACTGTGGTTTTAATTACTTACCCGATAATAATGCGATTCCTGTGCCAAAAAATATGCAAGAAGGGAATATGGAAAACGGCTAGGGTCGAGCCTACCGTCTAGAGTCGAGCGCTCGAATGTGAACAAAAAAGAACCAAGCAATTTGGAAATTTAGCTTTTTAGACTCCTATTCTGGTAGCTTTTGCTTCAGTCCGATTTTCTTTAGAAATGTCTCAAATTGAAGCTCTTAGCTGAAACCTTCTGCTGGAAGCTGTTCTTTTGATTTTATTTTCGTAGTCCCATATTTCTCGAGAATGGCTTAAATCGAAGCTAGTAGGATGAGCAGTTACAGTAATGAATACAAATCGGAAAACAAATATTAAAAAGAAAACTTTAGAACAGTCCTTATAATTATTCCCAAATTCTGTAGCCTACAAAACCCTTCCTTGAGGGCGCTTTCCGTACTCTTTAGCATTATTTTTTTAAGGGCATGTGACACAGCTAAATACCTATATTACCGACCTCACTTTTTCGGTTTACTGAATGTTTTTTTGAACCTAAGAACTTTTTTTGTAAATAAAAT